>NC_056464.1:16497286-16797286 GCF_008729295.1 Plectropomus leopardus | reverse complement strand
AGGTCAGAGTATAAAAACAGGCTGTGTTATGTTTGCTACAGCATCAGTAACAGTTTTGTTAAAGCAGATGTGTGAGGAGAATGAGACTACCCTCATGCTGTATACCTGAGGGTTTGATGGGGAAGATGAGTGGATAGCCGTTTGTCTCACACCAGCTGACAGGGAAGATGTCGAGGGAGTCCACATGAACTATCAGCTCTGGCATGGGCTGCTTTAGTCCTGTACAAACATCATACAGACACAGAGCTATTAGACAACCACGGACAGTGAGAAGACATAATAACATCACAGACAACATTCTTACCCTGACAGAGATGCCTAATTCAGCCAGAGCAACTGGAAGTGACATACTTAACTCCAGTGTTAAAAGAACAGTGATTTAAGCTATGATTACATTTGATCACATTTTATTAGTTGACATTTTTGAGTTCTGTTATTTTGTTGATGTTGATAACTACTGCTCATATATCTTTACACTACTTATTTTCTCATATTTTCTTTTATCTGTTGTCTTTCAATGTTCAATGTGTCAATGTTTGTGTGCAATTAAATGTGTTCTATAAATAAAATTGCCATTGATAAACAAATGGCACACTAATAAAAATTACTTTGGGGTTGTCTATGTACTTGTGTGCAAGTAGTGTTGTAGTACACACACACACACACACACCTTTTAATTGTGCACATATATATGCCTATACTTTATAATAAATGAAAATGTTGTATCTGCAGTGTGTTTACACCGATGTGTCCCATATTAAGCAAAGCACAAATGTCACATAATGTTTCAAATGATTTACTACTACTCGCAGGTTCATTTGTGATGAAACATCTTATAACATATGCAGTAAAAATGCTAATTTGACAACCCAATTTATAGAGACATGTCCACTTATGAAGCTTTCATTAAAAAAATAAAACACTTCTGCATAAATAGCACAGGCGCACCACTTGTCCCTGCCTGAGACTGTTTATGCAGAAGTGTTTTAAATAGTAAGGTTTTAGCAAAAGTGCATGTGCCTGGGAAGAAGTGAGCATACGACTGGATAAAAGAGATCTGGATTACACTGCACGAGTTGTAGAAGAGTTTGTAAAGGGTTGAGAGAAACAACACTTTCTTTTCAAATTCAGCTTTACATGGATGACTAATTGATAAATATATGATAATTAGAGGGGTGGATTATTCTTTAACCGTGTCTAAAGGCCCTGAAAAACCATAAATGTATTATTATTATACAGCTTCTTAACGTAACAGATGCAAGGGAGATGCCAATATCAATCAAATCCGTTCAAGTTTTTGAGAGCTACTCCTTACTATTTCCTTATCTCTTGACTTTTGGTAGTACCTTTTTAAAGAGTTTGTATGTGCTTGAAAAATAGCAGATTATTAGGTTGCTATGTCTGAAATGTAAAACAATTAACTTCTGCCTTTTTAACAGACTGCATAATGCAGCCATGATCTCGTGTATGAACTCATGTAAAATACTAAAATCTGTTTCTCACATTCCTGCATTTTCCATATAACATAATAAAGTAACCATTGAAATAGGGAGCCAGCAAATTCAGATTAGATCCACACAGACTAATGCTCTACACGTCATTTAAATGTTACGTCTGTGCTGTGGGACTGCACAGAATTTACACGTTAATTTTCTACTTCCATCCACTAAAATAAACACATTCTTTCAGTAGCCCCACTCACCTTCCAGGCTGAGCCAAATGTATTGACCTTTGACCCTGGTGACAGTTGCCACGTGAATGTTCTCGGGTGACAGCAGGTTGACAGCCTCCAGTTTCATGGCCTCTTTGAAGCTGTGGTCGCACTGCTCCTGACAGGTAAACAGAGAGGGGGAAAACTACATGTGAGAAGTGCTTCACAGCAAAGTGTTGTGTGACTATTGTCCATCATAAAAACCCAACAAACTCTCATCTGGTAAAAAGAAGAAAAAGCCTGAGTGAGACACCTGTTTACAACAACAAAGGTATCATCACTGGCATTCTATCATTCTATTATGCTGTCTGTCAAATGGGTAAAATAAAATTTCCTATACTCTGTCATACATGATGTTTATGTTAGGATAAAAACATCTCAGGCCGTGTTGAATAGCAGAATATGAAAGCTATTTCCTCCAAAGTGTAATGGTTACAATGCTGCAAACCAAGGTGACAATATGCTCACTGTAGAGTAGCATTGATCTGAGCAATGTTCAACCTCTGTTCACCAACCAGCTCATTGTGCATCAAACTCACACAGGTGACAAGCAGTTTACACAAGAAGTGGGCAAAAGATACATAATGTATAACACTTTGTAGGCTGCTACCGTACAATGCTTTCAGAGGAATATTGTCAATTTCAGTCTCAAGCTGAACCTGTACACAGTAAACAGCGGATTTGTTTCAATTAAAAAAGGGTTCTACAGTAGCCTAGATTGCCTCTTTGGATAACACAACCCAAGTAATGAAAAGGAGGTTTTTAGCTCTGAGTCTGTTGCGCAAAAATTAACTCACTGGGGGGCTTCCGCATCCTGTGTGAACCCGGTGTAAGTCTGCTGATCTGTTGGTGTGTCAGCACGCGAGTTGCTGGACATCAGACAACCGTTAACAGTGAACTTAACAGGGGTATAACAAAGGTTGACTTACTGTTGGGAAGCAATGTTGAGGAGCTGCCTCGGCCTCACACTGCTTCAGGTAATCTGCCCAGTCAAAGTCCGGACCTTGGTAACCTGTACACGATTAAATAAAGAAAGAAGGGAGAAAGAATGGACAAAGGAAACAAACAAAGACAGGGAGAGACAGGAAATAAAGCATGAGTAATCCAATCACTGCCATTCCTCCCTTTCTGATATCACTGATCGCTGATAAGGTGAGTGGTTATAGAAAAGAATGACATCTGACAGAGCAGACCTGGTGGAGGGCTGACAGTGAGTCCATTTTTGAGGCTCCACTGAGTAGGGAAGATTCCTGGACTGTCTCTGTGACACAGGAAGGACCTAACAGCACTCTCGGACTCCTCAATACCACAGAGGTCGTCCATCTTCACAAGGAAGTACTGCTCATTGAACACCTGAAGCAGAGAGGAGGTCATTTTAGGACACTTCTAGACATTCTGTAAATGTTTTTACCATTTGTTTTGTTTCACCTAGTCGCACTAATGACTTTGTAAAGCAGGGAGATATACTGGAGTGTGTGATTAATTAGCAAAACTCAAAAGGAAATAGCTCCAACCATGTCTGTGGTCTTTGAAGACTCTGGGGTGATCATTAGCATCTTAGCTACAGCCTTAACTAACCAAACAGAGTGTGGTAATGAAGACAAAAATCATAAACAATTACAGCCAATAAACAGCAAACAGGAAAAAAACATTGCAGCACAGGAGAGACAGATTTGATAGGAAAGTCTGTTACCTTGGTGACAGTGGCAGGCCTGATGGAAATAGGAGCAGCAGGGTCAACAGCCTCCAGTTTCATTCCTTCCTTGAAACAATGAGCAGCGATGGCAGGCTGATCCTGAGAAAAACAAAATTTTCAAAAGCTCAGCTCTTCGTTTCAGCGTCCACTCCAGAGGAAAACATCACAACTCTTAGCTCAACGCATACTAATAAAATCTTAATGAGCAGATACGCAATAAAGAAGTGATATGTTTGTGCCAATGAGAGGAAATAAGAGCACAGTTGGCAGTACCTTACTGAACTCTGCAGTCAGAGCTTCATCCTGAGGCAGGTCACTGATCCTCTGCCTCACCTCCTCCCACTCTCCCTCTGTCCGCAGCGGCAACAAGTCTGCAAACAAATACACACAAATCAGCTGCTGAGGAGCTAAACCTGACCTCCTGATGACTGGGGTACGTATTGTTTATCTAAAATATATTTAATGAAAAGGTGAGACCTACTTCGAATTGAGTTTTACACTGCACGCTTCTTCTTTAAAGGTAAACTATGCAGGATTGTCGGTTACTGTTTGTAAACACTCGCCATCAAAAGTGAAAGTACAAGCCAACCCCAGATTCACTCTCGACTGACGTTTCGCCTCACTACATTTGTGTTCTTTAGGTGCTGTATCTCTTGGATCCCTGCTACTTACTGTCTGGCACCTGGTCGCTACATTTTTATAAAGCTCCAACCTCACCTGCGTGTTGTTATCAGCTGGGGGCTACACATCTATAAAGGTCCCGAACACAGAAAATAAGAAGAAAATATGAAAATACAGGCTCTGCAGATAAATACACCACCGCACACTTCTAATGGGTCATGAGTGATGACTTCAAAAGGATTACTTCTGTATTAGTCTATACTTTTTTTTGTTCTGGATTTCCAATTAGGTCACCCACAATAATTATACAAGCAAATAAAAAAAGAAAAACAGTGTTGTCCTCCAAAATTTTGCAACCCCAGAACACATTAACTTCTTACTACACTGCACTACAGTGGGTTCCAGACGGCCTTATAAACAAGATGATATTCTGAATTCATTAGGCTGAACTTCGGTTGTTGCATTTAACTACATACAAAAAAGCATTTTATCCTCCATATTCTTCAGTTAAACAATAAAATACACGTAAAACAAAATGCTATAATTACTTTAACACTATTTTTTTTTTTCAAAAACAGTTTAATCCACCACTTCTGCTCACTACATTCTGCTGTTAATTTGCAAATGCAGCATATCCAGGTATAACCCCTTGGTATGAAACACACACATTTGCAATTTTAGCAATAAGCGCCTGGCATTAAATACCAATAATGCTTTAACTGTAGTGGTAGCAGAAGGTAGAGCAGCTGTGTCAGGAGAGAGATGAAGCCTCCGGTGCTTTTTCCATCTTGCATATTAACAAACTTTATTCACTTGAAGAGCATTAGCAGATCGTGTTCCCAAAAACAAAGATCTATTTAATCCTGCATGAAAAATAAATTTCAAGGTCTACTGATACCATCACACTTTGAATATTGGTTCCTTGTTTTTCAACGCTACACACTCGTGAAAGTGTTACAAAAAAGTTAATAAAACTCACATAATGTGACAAATGAAGAAAACTGATTCGTAATACAACATTAGCTCTGACAGAGTGATTCCAAATGACACAGTGAGATAGGAAATCACTGGATTGCATTATTTCATTAGACGTGCATCCAGTCAATGATTGCCATGTGAATTCTACTTGTGTCCTTCCATCAAAAACTATTACTTATACCTACTTTGGCAGTAAACCTCAAGATCAAGAAATCTTTTTCCCTTTATTTTCTTTTGTTTGTAAGTTTTAAAAAAATCTGACCCGTGTCAGTGGCACTGACCTGAGGGAGGCCTGAGGGTGCAGCCGTGCTCTTTGGCCCAGCCGGGTGGGTGAAGGCGTGGGTGGAGGTAAAAGAGCCAGAGGGTTGCGGGCGTGTCTGGAAGGCCCTCTGTGCCTACCAGGCGCAGCTTCAGCCTTCCCCCGACATTCTCCTCCACCTCAGCAGCCCAGGCAATCCCCTGGTCAACACTGTCCTGGAGCTCCACGTAGCAGCCCGCGCACAGGAGCTCCACTGGGTCTCTACCACGCTGAGGCTGTGGGGTGGTGGTGAGAGGTGGTAAAAGAGGAGCTTACAGCACACACACTTACACAAACACATACGAACACACGCCTAGGCAAGGCGAGGAATTTGTAATGGTGGAGAACGCACTGCATGACTAAGTGGCAGAACTGAAGCACAGTCACTGAAAGCTAAATAATGGCTCTAAAGAATTTCACAGACTGTTCCTGCAGCAGCACAACCCTTGTGCTGTAAACAAAAGCTCACAGCCTTTTTTTTTTGGAAAACCTGGGACATCAAGCAGGGAAACATGTCAAGACTTCATAACAGCTAAACAGACTTATTTAGTTCACATTTATTCTGTCGGACATTTTGAGTGTCAAGGTTTTTTTGCCATGTCTTGCGAATTCAAAACGGGCAAACCGAACAAACCAAGTGCTTGGAGATTTAAATTTACACTATAAAGGAGCAAACAACAGTAAAAGAAAATGTAACAGTTATACAGTTGACAGTTGTGTGTGTGTGTGTGTGTGTGTGTGTGTGTGTGTGTGTGAAGACTGCAGAGGCATGATTCTGATCACCTGAGGGTATAAACTGTCAACTTGGTGTTTTTAGAGGCATTTGTCTTTTATTAATTTATTTATGTTTACTGATGCTTGCACTTTACTGTTTGCACTTGATAGGTTTCTATTCTATTCTATTCCTGTTCTATAAAGTCAGATGGATTCCCACCACTTGTAGAATAAAGGGGACACTCAGGACAACCTCAACAGTCATATATACTGCGAAATGTGATTTTATAGTGGTTAGATTAATCTGATCAGTACTGATAGAGGAAATTGTTCCTGGCACAGAGAGACTTGAGAGAATGACGAAAGCTGATGCCACACCCTGAGTGTGAGGAGTTTGTAAAAAGGACAGCTTCTCTGTTCCCTGACTTACCAATTCCAGCAGGTTGGCAGGCACGCTGCAATCCTCAGCCAGGGCCTTTTCCAGCAGAGCCTCCCAGTCCTGGTGCTTCTCACGCACACCTGAAGCAGATCATACAGTGATGAGTTTAATATCAAAACAAGCGGGTGTGCTCAGGATCACTCATACACTCCTCTGGCTGGTCACCCTGAGTCACAGCATCAGCCATAAATTAAAGATCAAATATGGGAATTCAGTCAAAGATAACAGATTATTACATCTGATAGGTGTTTTTCATCATACTGTACCAACTTCATCTTTGTAATCTAATTATTTTCATGCAGCTACCACAAATTGAATAGTCAAATTTAATATTTCAGTTATAAAATAAATCAAATATTTGTTTCACCAGGTTAGCATTTCTAGGCAATAAGAGTGCTAATTATTTTGAATTAATTAAAGATAATCAGAGGGAAAGTGTTAAATTGCTTTAGCACCATGCCAATTTTTCTGACAAAACTATTTCTCCTGAAGCTAGAATATCAGAGGTGTAATACAACTTGGGAGGATGTGGCAGCACTGCGTCAGTAGAACAGAAATATTCATTCCTCCCTGCTATGCTGAACAAAAGTGCGCTTACTTATTTGGGTTACAGTTTTAAACAGCAGTTCGACAGCATACGTACACAAACGTGTGCTCTCTCCACTGCTCACCTGTCCCCAAATCACTGAGGAATGTAACTTTTCACATCTGAAGCTTCTACTGAGGTTTTCGAATGAAGCTTTGAATGTCTGTCACCATATTTCATTACATCAACACCCTAAGAAAAAAAAGGTCCTGAAACAGAATACTCAGTTTGAATGAAGTGAATCCTAGAATTAAGTGCGTTGGTGTTTTTTATTTTGTCTTTTTTTTAATAGACTTTCATTAAGGAATACATTTAATTCATGGTGCTGTTATATCACTGCTACACCCTGCATTAATACAGTTGCATACCTCCCTTTGTGTTTTTTTTTTTTTTTACCCCAGTGAAAGTGTTGTTTTTCAAGGCTGACCACCAAAATGTATGGATCGAACAAAATTCCATCCATCCTCGATCAATAAATTTGGACTTTTAGACTTTACAACCCTCTGGCGTTACTGGAAATATTTAGATCACACGAGTCAGTAACAATCCTACGCAGCCACCACTGAAATCTAGTTCTACAAATAGTATAACACCAATAATATTAGTGAAGCTTAATCTCTATCTGCAGCTGTGCAGAAATGCTTTGTTTAACCTGAATAAATGGAAGGAAAACAAAAACAAAACAAAACAAAAAAAGCTGCACAGCATTCAAATGCTGATTTAAAATTCATATGGCAACATTATGAATGAAGCTTCAAACTATTTGGTACAACCCAACTAAAGTTACACTACAGATGTATGAAATTAACGTCTGCAATTTATCATCGAAAGTAACTGAGTTTCACTTACAAAATAAAATGATTACTATCTGTCACCAGACCAACTTTTCATGGCTGTTTCTTTAAATAAGATCATTTAGCTCTCCAGGAAAGACAGACACCATGCAACTTTTTAAGCATCTACAGGCGGATCCCTCACCCTCAGGGGCCCTCATTGTCTTCCCATGCTGGCGGCTCCAGCCCATCGGGTGGAGGTCTGCGGTCATGATGTCACACCAGAAGTCTGCACGCCGGTCATCCTGGTATCCCTCGTAGCGTAGCAGCAGCAGCTGGCCACATGTGGTGATGATGTTGGCCACCCAGTAAGGGCTGTCGGCCTCTGAGCGCACACACACCTCCAGCTTCATGCCTGGAGTCAGTCCTGTCTGTAGGCCCTGGTCCACCTGACAGAACAGAGATACATGTTACATGTACAAGAAAATTAACTAAAAATTAGTAAATAAATAAATTAATCAACCAAATTAATCAAAAAAGGAAATGTCCCGGAAAAGGTGCTTTAAAATCATACGAATATTGTTACATAATTTTAAATATGTAGCTATGGTAATTATAAATATAGTTTTTCCTTGCTTTTTTTTTCCTTTTTCCCTTGGCATTTTCCTTTTAGCTTTTTTTAAAAAGTAATTTTCAAAATCTACAAATTTCTAGCAATATGTGGAATATTTCTTGCCAAGTTGTTTATTGCCTTTTCCTCCAATTTGCTTAGGGTTCAAAGTTTTAAATACTTGTGAAAAGCAACTAAGAGCAGCACAAGAAAAGTGATGTCGCTCAAGGTTTCACAGGGTTAAATTGACTGGTACATGAATTTGTCTTCTGCAGCTTGTTATACAGAAAAGTATTTACAAAAGTGCACAAAGAAAATACTATTTTTAATTTACTGGCCTTCTAAAGTTAAATCTGACTGCAAGCATGCAGATAAGTGTCTCGTGTTAAACATGTTATTTATAGAAGCTTTGTTACTAATGGTGATGCCACATTGACTTCTGTGTTAATGCTGTTGATTACTTTATGATTGGTTGCTTCTACGGCTTTTTCTAGGGCTTTATTCGCCGACACATGCCACAAATTTGAGTCATACTTTCAGATTTAAACTAGCAGTTTCTCAAAACTTAGTAAGAGCTTGACACAGATGTTAAGTAATTGTTTTAAAATAGCTGGCACAAGCTTGTCCTGTGATGTGTGTTATCTGTGAAGGTTGTCATCACCCACATGTTTGAAGGCGTGATGTGGCACGGACACGGCTCCAGTCTCCTCCAGGTAGTCATCCCAGTTAAAGTCAGACGCATCTTGAGCAGAGTCTCTGTCTGGAACACGTACACAACACATTTCTCTTTACCAACCCGCCCTCCAAAATATTATCTCACTCATTTCACGCAGCTGTTCACAGAGTAGTTCTTACCAGACTCCGGCGACTCCTGACTCATGCTGCTGCCCCCTCAAGGCTGAGACAAGGAGCTCTACGGAGGAGCAGATGAGGAGGATTATTATCCAGCGAGAGTAAATGAACGCGCACCGGTCCAAAACTCTGGTGACACAGAGAAGAAAGGATAGACATGCAGCTATTGCAGTAATCTGTAGCACACTATGGAGTGCCTCATCAAATCACTGTCCGTAGATCTCAACGTCCCTAAATAATCTCTGCAATCACTTCTGTTTGCAGCAACTATAGGATTAATGACATGAGTGATGCAGCTGGCTTGTAACAGCCCGCTCAGCAGTTCGCGAGCCAAACTGGTTTAGCTGAAGTTACACAAAAGAGCTGGAAAGGGAGACTATCATATGCAAACTCCACCACCTAAGACACATGACATCTATCAGTTTATAATGTGTCAGCTGATAGCTACAGATAATACCAATATTGTTGCACAAGTTTGTTCATTAGGATGAACCATATTTCGTGGGGGTCTCGTCATACATGCAAAAAGAAATGAATCACTAGAGACGAAACAGACATTACAGTAATGAAAAGACAAAAACAAACAAACCAAAAAAACAAAACAATAATCAACAATTCTGAAGGAAGAGTAAATGAGCACAACCACTTGATGGCCACAGAGAGGCCGTAAACACATGCTTGCCCGGAAAAAATATAATAGACAAATAGAAATATACACACAGAATATACAGATTTAAGACTTTTCAAGACATTTTAATGCAACTCCGAAAGAACAACATTGCAAGATGAAGGCACAGCAAAGTTTTTTGGCCAGTGGCGATTTTGTGTTTCTCACTCTGCATGTTGGATTCCACTCACTTAATTCCTTTTGTGAGTTTGAGAAACTTTTTGCTGAGAAGTGCGCTGAGCCTTAAATGCACTGCCTTGTAGCGAGTTCAGTCGAGCCGCTAAATCTTGCTTAAATGAGCAGTTCATTTTATCCAGGCTACAGTGACAGCTAACTAGCAGACAGTGACCTCTCTACACTGAGCATCTTGACCAGAAATACAACATTAGTGTTGTTGGCTCCACTATCCTGATCTGCGTGACATTAATCCTGGGGCAATCAGTAAATCATTAAGACAGAAAATTGACTCACAACATCACACCTCCCACATCTTAGCATTTTAAGTGCATTAAATGCCAATAGGCATTTTGAAATATATTTCAATATGAAATACCTATTATTGGTTGTAATTCAAATAAACTGACATTTAAATAAATATAAAAGCAACCACGACCTGAACGAGCAAGCAGAGCAACCTGCAACATTAGGTCAAGTCACGAAAGGCATAATTTAATAGCCATAATTTACAAACCCTGTTTCAAGGCTAAGATGGTTCTGGTCTCCATCAATACAAAATAGGAGAAGTGGTGAATAAAATCACAAAATACATCCTGCACATTTGCCATTCATTTGGGTGGCACAGACTACCACCTAAGTAACACACCAGATGGTACGTGAACGCCGGGAAATATATTATACTAATCTTATCCTCTACTTGTGAAACGCATTTGGGCTTATTTGTTTAAAGCCGTGTACCTTTTCCTGCCCCTGTGTGAAGCTTTCAAACGGCCCCCTGACATGAATGTGGACACACGCATCAAGCTTTGACACATCAAACTGACCCGCACCGTTGTGAAAAGCAGATGGAAATAAGTTGATACAACAAGAGAGATGGCATGAATGAGAAAGGAGGGAGTGCTGGGCGTGACGACAGTGGAGAGAGCGGTGTATGGGATGCTGAGGGTAGCTGCTCTGTCACGGCAGCTCCATTCAGCCGGCCTGTCAGGCCCGTCTTTGTCATGTCTGACGTCTCTATTAAAACCAGGGCCGCCATCAGAAACCACCCCCTCCTGGTGAGCGGACTGCCACCGCGACCCCCGTGCTCCACCAGGATCAGCGCCACCTTTCACCCGCGACCTTGCCCCAGACTCCCTCTGTCTTTCTCCCCCCTCCGACAAACACACCAGAGGGCTTATTGTCCCGGGGGGTCACACTCCTGACACAAGAGTGGAAAAAAAAGAGCAGTAGAGACAGGAGTAGAAATACAGCCCTAAAGTTAAGAAGCTGTATGCTAACACCTGATGTTGAGCTTATGTATATTTGATAATTTACGAGCTCGTGGTGGAATTATCAGCTGATTTTGTTTATATTTCTGATACATCGACCTAGAAACTCCTGGGAAATTTGATTTCATGGCTATGTTTGTGAATGTTTCTGTTACAAGTAAAATATGATGAAACTCTGTCATTCTCAGAGGATGAAATAGTGTATATACACACACTCTAAGAGGGATATTGATTGCAACACTTCTGAGAACTATCATTTGAAATGTACAAAGACAGGCTTTCAGTATCTGCTTTTACTGGTCTGCCTGAGCTGTATGTTTCTGCAGCACTTAACTTCGCACAACAGCACGGCCTCAGCACACAGGAAGAAAAGCAACTTCCCCTTTTTCATATAACGCAAGTGGTCTGTGTGGACGGCAGCAAGCAGCAGTCTGCCTGAATCGTTGTGCACCACCCGAGACTCTGACTGAACCTGAGAGGGAAAGGGCCAAATGTGCGCACACCCACGCTAACACGCACAATAACAAGCACTCGCAGACAACTGAGATCCACAGTACATCCTCTTACCAAGTACTTACTGAATCATATTCTCATCAGCACTTAGCATGCGATTGAGCATTTCTAAACAAGCCTTCCTGAACCTCCGAGGTGGAAAAAATGCAACCGGACAAAATAACGAGTGGTTAGCTTCTGCAGCAAATAAAATTCAATAAAAAAAGAAAGAAACAAGCTGCTGAAACATTTCCCAAACACTTTTCAATGGCATCTGCAGACCACCAGTATGACATTATCAGCAGTAATGTAGCAGAAAATCAGCATGTCCTCCTGTTGGTGACCATATTCCAACATAACCAAAAGGTATTTTCAGAAGAGAACTTATTTTTCTTGATTACAATTTGCTTTGATTTTTTTTTAACAATGGCGCGTGTAATGAATTTGTTTAACTGAAACACTTAAATGTTCATTTCAACCCAAGTTCAAATGGTTGAGTCATGCAATTAATTTTGGTTTTGTGGTGCCTGTTTTTGACATATCAGTGTCTGAAATTTCTGCTTTCACCCACGTACAGCAGAGGGGATTGAAACTGTGTTTGTGGTTCTCAAATAATTGAAAAGTTACATTTATAAATTCAACAGCAACATTTCTTTGTCATGGGCGGATTATAAGACAAA
The DNA here is from genome assembly GCF_008729295.1 of Plectropomus leopardus. Taxonomy (NCBI): domain Eukaryota; kingdom Metazoa; phylum Chordata; class Actinopteri; order Perciformes; family Serranidae; genus Plectropomus; species Plectropomus leopardus. The sequence goes on along the minus strand of NC_056464.1, from coordinate 16,784,724 downwards.
GGGCCCCTTGGCATACATATGCAAAAGGCCCCACCGCGTCTCCTACACAGGAGCAAAACACTCAGACTTTGTAATGGCTCTGCCTTTTTGAGTTGTTTTTTGTTTCTTTGTAGTCATTTTGAGTCTCTCATAGGGGTGCAACGGTATAAGATTTTCACTGCATGACAACAACCTACGAAAATACCACGGTTTTACAACACTACAGTATTTGAGTTATCACTTAAAATATTTTTTGGGTTGAACAAACACTTATTTATAATTAAAACTTTTTGAAAAAAAATGAAGTATTTGTAAAAGACAGTTGAGCAGGAAACTAGATGCGCATGCACAGGTGAGATTGTCTGTTCAGTGGCATTTTTTAAAAACTGCAGATAAGCAAATTCACACAGTATGATAACCGTTAATTTTCATAAAAGTGTTCGGTATCACAGTATATTGCAGAAACCCTGGTCTCTTTGTAGCTGTTTTGTCCCTTTTAGTAGTATTTTCTGTCTCTGCAGTTCCTCTGCATTTCTTTGTGGGCATTTTGAGTCTCTTTCTGTTCAGTAAATGTTATTTTGAGTGACTCTGTTTTTAAGCCTCCTGTGGACAGGTGTGAATGAGCATTTCGCTACAGACACTACACACGGCGCATCTGTTTTTTGTGCAAAACTGTACAATTCTAATGCAACTGTGATGTCCACATCAAATTGACTTAACTAAACTACTGCTTCTGCCCAGCAGGCCCGTTTAGTAGGTACTGCATCCATGCTTCTTCCAGAAACTCTGCTCACAAAAGTCTTTATCAATCAACTCTGTTATCAGTTTTCACAGGAAATATTTCTTATGTAGAAATTAGTTTCAATGGAAACTGATTACAGTGAAGTCTGTGGATTATCTTGTTTAGCATTCAATGCTGAGCACCACAAAAAAAAATTAAACTCACCTCTGTTATTTTGGGGTGAGGACAGACATCTCATGGACTTATGTCTTAAGTAGGGTTCCAGCAATGTACCAGTTTCAAGGTTTACCATGCAATGAGAGCTGACAGCTCTCCTGTGCATCTCCTTCACTGCCTCATTTTACATACTTCAGGGTTCCCACACATTTTCATCGACAAAATTTCAAAACTTTTCCATGACTCTTCAAGACCCATAAAAACATTGGGGGGTTTTTTGCCCCACTTATCATACCCACATATCAAACTCTATTCACACGTCATTTTAGCTAGCTGGTATTTATGAAGTGAGAGACAAAACATGGGGGAAAAACATGGAGAAATGAAGTGACGGTAAATGCAACATCAGACGTTGATGCTTTTTAGAGCTATGTTATGGTGACAGCTACAGAAAATACATTTTCCAATTTTTAACATCACGTGGAAAGTTATCCACAGAAGATTACAGCAACAATTTCATTATGCTCAGCAATGACTTTTCCAGGCCTGGAAAATGGGATTGTGATTTTGCACGACTTTTTCAGGTTTTCCATGACATGGGAACCCTGAATTAAAAAATGGTCTCAAACTTTAATTACAATAAAGTGCTTGTTCAACCACAAATAACTTCTGTTTTCATTCCTTTAAGGCTAATTGTAACTGATAACAGTAATACCAATTGTGTACCATATATCCTGATATCATGACACCGTAATATTTTCTAAAATGGTTATCGTATCACAAAAATCTCACTCTTTTTTAAAACCTCAGGGAGCTACTTTTGTTTCATTTGATTTTATTTTGAAAAAAGTTGCTGGGAACTTGCTGCATATGATGCTATAGGCATTTAAACAAAGTTTTATGTTGGAGTTTGTTATATTTCAAATTCTAAATATTGACAGAAAGATTTTTGGAAATCCACATTGGTTCCAAATATCGGTTATCGGTCTCATGAACTTTTAATAATTGGTACCGGTATTAACCCTGAAAAACCAATATTGGTCGACTCCTAGTCAAGAGCACTACAGGCACTTAAGTCTTTTTGTAATTCAGGTAAAATTATACTTTAAAAAGGCTTTTAAATAACGTTAAAGTAGGTTTACACTCAGTGCCACTCCTGATAATAGTTAGAACCAAACTACTGTGCAGCCCAGAGGAGGTTCTGGTTCCTGTGTTGACCTGCCAAGGCTTTTTATATAACTTTAAACACCCCAAACGTCATTAATAAGGATATTATGTTTGACAACAAAGGGCTTTTTTTTCTGAAGACCAAGCTCTATGAGCTGGCCTGCTCAGTAGATGCCCTCAATTTTTGTCAACTGACCGACCTGCTGTAACTTCAGAACAAACAGGGTGCTGAAATACAAAAAAACCCCCACATTTCCTCCACACAGCAACACACATAAATAACAAGGCGGTTTCATTCAGTTGCAGTCATCGTAGCCATTGCATAGCGGCACGTCAACCGGAGCAGCGCTGCCAGCGGATCACTCAAGTTGCACAATGGGGAAGTTAAGCGCCAGAAGAAAAATAAGATTGCTATAAGTCAACGTGGAATATGACAACAAAATGACAACCTCCTGACTGAGCATCCTCCTGTTCATCAGCTGTTAGGAGCAGACCAATGCGAACAGCGTTTAGATCCAAAATGACTTTATTTAGCTGTTTGGTGAGACAGATCGGCTGAGGTCGTGCAACCTTCATTATGTAATGCTTCGGCATTATAAATATACTGAGTTGGGCTATTCAAGGACAAATCACTGGAAATTTCCACACAATCCTTGAACTGAAACTAGCTTAAGATTGCACTGCTTGCACGGACTAACCGCAGCATTCAGAAACAGAGATGGGCCATTAACGCAATGGCTTTGCAGAGAGAGACTACAGCGCCGACGGTCTAACTTTCACACTGAGGGGAACATGGCAAATACCGACTGGGAGAATTATCAAATTGCTGTCTTGTGAGTAAACACGCGGTCCTGAATGTGCAACGACCGTGTGGGACTCACTGAACACATGGTAAAATCGCCTGTGTCCGAGTCAAGTTACTGAACGTCACGGCTTGAGCAATAAGAGCAGGCTGACGAGCAATAAGGGCGCTTACACTCGACCGAACCCGACTCATCTTTTTGAGAGACGGGAAAAAAGACGAATGCGCCACCACAATACAAAACACCGCTGGCAATTTGTAACTAACAACACACAGTATGTGAATATTTAGTCGCAAAATTCGCCCCTTACCGTTAAGTAGTTTTTCCAAGTCGGTTTTTAGATGCCGTTCCTCTCCGCCTGCTCGCTCACAGCAACGTTAAGTTAACGTGAAGAAACACCGAGAGCACCGGTTAGACGTTTCACAATAAAACCGTCACCAGCGCGGAAGTTCCAACCGTCTCCTAAGCAACGGCTGTTTTATTTCTCAAACTCTCTTTTTTATTAAAGTTTTTAAAACAGTAGCTACATTCAGTGGTAAGTACAAAAAGATTATAATGAAAATAATGCGAGAAGTAGGTAAAAAACAAGCAGACAAAAATAAATTAAATACACATGTATGATATACACGTATGAACAAACACAGGGGTTACCTACATTGTTATATAAAAAGCTGTAACATTTGCATGCAAAAATCAGTTTTGGTTAATTTTATTATATATTTTTTAATTTTGATGTCGTTTCAAGAAGGGGTCGACAGATTATCGGCCTGGCCGATTATCGCCGATATTTGGCATTTTAACAGTTAGGGTATCTGCTGGCCTATTGGGGTTTTATTTTATTGATGGCTGATAAAAATTAATTAATTAGAAAGTGCAAAGAAAGTGTCAGCATATGGGGGACTTTTACTTTGTAAAACCCTAGGGAGAATTTTTGATTTCTTTTCTTTTTTTTAATTTAAATTTTTACTTGACTTTAAAGGGAAAAGTATTTAATGTTAAAAGTTTCGGTTTTGCTATCACATTTGCTTAAGGCATTTTAAAAAGTTTTGTTTGGAATTTAATATATATCAAATTCTTAATATTAACAGAAATATTTTCATTTTTGTTATAAATGCATATCGGTTCCAAAGGTTGTCAGCCTAATTAACTACTAATAGTTGGCAGGCTATCGGAATTGGCCCTGAAAACCAATATCGGCTGACCCCTAGTTATAAGATATACACGCCTGCTTTGAGGTGGGGTCCAAGGATACAGATGACCCCTACCCAAGGCCAAGGAGGGCCCATGAAAGGGTATATGATTACCATTTAATGGGTCAAGTACAACAATTAATTTACTGACTCATATCACTGACAATGTGACTGTTTATATTAAAAAAAAGAAAAAGTTTTAATTGAAACACCTTTTAACTTGTCATCTGATACCCCAAGCCTGCATTTACTAGGTACTAGTTGTACTACGTACTAGTTGTCATATCTTATAATACTTTGTTTTCTTCAGTGTCTGATTTTACTTGTCTTTTTTTTTGGCCTAGGACACATTTGACCTCTGCTTTTCAGAATTACAGTATATCCAAAATACATGAGAATATATGATTTATAGGATTGTTTTCACAGGACGTATATCACATGTTATCTTATCTGTATAAAATTAGGCCTCATTACATACTGTTCATGCTTGGACAAATTAGGATTTTTGAATTTTGGTAACAAATCAGGTTCTTTGAGTGAAATGTTTTTGCCAAAATGTCTAGTCCAGATGATTGCCACATGAACACACTGAAAAAATAGGTTCTGTCATGTTTCTACCATATTGTTACAGAAGGTGGATTTGTCAGAAATATCAGAAATGTATCTATAAATAACAGAATTTACTGGATAGTATCTATGTATAATTTTAAAAATCAACTCTTTGATTTTCTTGGGCAGCACATATTTGCAAGGAAGAGTAAATGCAGTATTAAATGCCTCACCATAAGGACTCTGGTATGTCCATTCATATTTAACAGGTGCTGAGGTATAAGCCTAAAGGAATCTCTAATGAAAGTATTATTATATTTTTTTACCCGGTCTTTTTATGTCTAGGATTAAATCGCGAGACTTCCGGTCTCGCTCTAGCAGCGTCTCGCCAGCTTGACGCAGTTCTCGTTCACGACCTCATTCCAATATGGCACAAATGGCCACTGCGCATGTTCTGCCGCCTATATGCCTCTGAGCCCGGCTACATCACACTGACTTCCATCTTCACACACACACAATAAAATATTACACTACAGGAATCAAGACCAAAATCTGTCAAAACGCACAAAAGAAAAAAAGAAAGCACAATGCTTTCCGATTGCTTTAATTCTTACAAAAACGCGAGGGTTAACCTGATCAATCGTTAAGGTTTTTTTTAATCCCCAGCGGAGTCAACACTTTGTTAATGGTTGAGCTGGAATTAATTGCACATATAATCGACCCACTTTCGATGAGTGGAGTGTTTTTTGCCATGGAAAAGCTATTCGTTCTGTCATAAATTCTTCTATTGAAGGTGACCTCGAGTTGCTTATTTCCCCTTCAATATGATATTTGTTAAGTAAATTAAAAAAAACAAAATGCGCAATACAATTCGGCAAGGACAACTACTTTTCTTTTTAACAATAAATAACAATAACGCCCTGTCATAATGACTGGATAAAATTCAATATGTCATTGCTGGTACGGTACTTCAGTTGCACAAGGATATCAAGTCGGGCTTTTTTTGAGGAGAGGGCGGGAGAAACTGCTGGAAATATGCATTGACACTGAGTGTAATGCTCACAGTGCCTCTGTTTTCTATCACAACTGTGATTTCTTAACATATAAGCGTGTTTCTCGCTTAGGAAAGCGTTTCTACAAGCCAGAGAGATCCTGAACAGGTTTTGCCGCTCACTTGGACCGTACATATGCTGCTGCCTCAGATAATCCTCCACAATAGACCAACCCTTCCGATGCCTGTTATAACAAAAGAAAAAAATGCATGCGTTGAGGTGGAAACAGTAGGCTACAATAAATGTGGGCTACAGAAAAGCGATCAGATCCTGCCTGAACAGTCGAAACAATCAGAGAGCGGTGAATAAACCAAAAGGGGGGCAGGCATTTACTTAATCAGTCTTTTTTTTAAAGTGTGAGGTGCTCGTGCTGTCACTATATATGCTTAACCCAACATAACCCTGCACGACTAATATATGGACATTTGATTATTTTTTTTAGAGAAACAAACATAGGCCTGTTCAGTATTTCGTTTTTTAAATCATGTTTTTTAATCTGGGGTTATTTTATTTTTTTAAGGGTCCACAACTTTAATGCTGCATCAATAAGGCTGTTTGCATAAGGGAAAATGTCTCAACAACTTGATCAGGTTTTGTCACTCAGTGTAGGCGTCTGTTATTGTCTTGTTCGTTATTTTTTCCACTATTTACATCCTACAGTAAGCAGGGGATTACTGCGGGGGACAGAGGACGGAGACAGGTCATAAACCGTGCGCACTGCAGGAATGCCTGTCTCCTTGCCATTCATCCACACGCGGAGATGCAATTATATCACCTGACCGCTAGATGGCTGTAAAGCCCGACAGGTCTTTCTCCCATAGTGACAAAATCCCTGTGGTGATAGGACATGTTTTGATGCCCTTACAGAGGACTTCACATTTTCTGAGGTGAGGTACTGCAGAAGCTATGCTGGTGTCCAATACAGGTACTATAATTTATAAAGCAGCAAAAAAAAAAAAAAAAGGACACCCCACCATAGCAGGAGGAATGTAGTGATTAGAGCTGGATTTTCTATGGTATGCCAGATTTACAATAGGACTTTTGTCTCCAGGTCTCAAAGAAATTAATTAAAAATGGTATCAAGCAACTTACATGGATTTAAGAGTTTACAATGTATTTATTCATAATCAGATGTAAAAGACGAGGAGAGTAAAAAAGTACACCCATAAATCACAGGCAGGTCCATGTAATGTACATAATAATCTTCCATATATATTCCATACACTATTGTTTTCATTTTAAAATTCCTACATTCAAGCAACACGAAACATTTCAAAGACCCAATTCTTACAGTAAAATGCCTATCCCTCCCACATAAAATAACACATCCTTCAACACATATAGATGTACAGGTACAGTACCATACCATTGCTGCAACTCTTTTCAAAAGTTTGATGACAGCCCAGAAAATTAATATTATGTATGGAATGATTGTGCACACTGTGCCTCAGTTTGATTTACAGCGAGAAGTTTGACACCAATGGCACTGCCATGTAGAAATCCTGTGCTAAATTTAAGAAGAAAAAAAAAGATTAACAATTTTGAGGTTATGTGAGACTCTGGGATGTGCTGAGAGCACCTCCAATTTCTCAAGACAGTGCAGGAAACTATTCACTTCGGCAATAACATGACTTCAGTTTTAGAGGTATTTAAATCACCCCATCTTCATAGCACAGTTCTTTCTATGATGCCTGTCTGCCAGATATCAACTGAGGACTCATTCAACAACAGACGATGTTTCCGACTACAGTAGCACCATTTGCATCTAAACAATATCTGCATGCATGCACATACACATGCATGCACACACACGCACACACACGCACACACACACACACACACAGGTGGGGTGTAATGGGAGGCATGCAGCAAGCAAAGTGCACTGAGTGAGAGTAAATATCTTATGTACCACTGAACTCTTTTGACTTGCATATGTAATGGTGGGTGTACAGATTTTTTTAACTGAATAATGGTGTCATGCTTGTTCTTGTAAATTCAAATTTTCGGATACAGTACATTAGATGATTCATAAAGAATAAAAATTATTATTATGAGTCATTATGAGGAAAATTGACAAAAGTAAGAAAAGACAGAATGCATTATTGAATACCCCCCAGCCTTGATTATGGAAACCACTGTTTCATAGGAATCTCCCTTAATTTCCTGGAGCTTTATATTATTTTATACACCTATACAGTTTACAACAAAGACAATATTATTGCTTTAGACACTAGCAAACATTCTGGTTTCATGTTATCTCTCGCTCTGAAAGAGCAACTAAAGCAGTCATCGTCAAGCCCAAATCTTTTTATGTACTTGTTATCCATCCAGTTGAACTTAGACCTTATTAAGATAAAGGGAATAGGATAAGAGCCTATTTCAAAGTGCTGGGCTGACACGGTGTTCCCAGAGGAGCCATTTAGTTGTCTTTCATTTGCTTATCATGTTTTCCAGTCTGGGGTTGACAAAAGAAAAGCCATCAAACGCTGCCTGGTCCATCGAATCGATGAGGTTCTTGTCCGCGTGGGAGAGCCGCGGCTTCTCACTCAGGAACTCTCGGTCAAAGTTGCTGCAGTCGCTGGGGGATTTCTGTGGGTGGCAGGTCAGGAATTTCAGTTAGGTTAATGTAACACAGCACACTGAAGTAATCTGCATCCTGGACTGATGCAATCATATTTACACAAATGCATTTCAGGTACCTACATAGTTTGTTCAGAAACAAAATGACAGGTTCATACCACTTTGGGCTTAAAAGGAGGATCCACCTCTCTCCTCTCCAGCGCTGGCCAGTTGATGGTTTTGAAGAACGGATGGGCACGGATGTCACCCACCACACCCAACCTGCGACTGGGATCTCGCTCAAACAACTGGAATAATGATGGATAGAAAGGAGACGACCATTTTGATTACAGGAAAAAACGAAAAAAAACTCCCTATAATTTTGTGTTGTGACAAAGAGGAATATATATGCATTATTCATGTGTATCATGTAAAAACCAAGTTTGTTTACATGCACAATATGATCCGGTTGTGGCCCTAATTCTGAAAAAGACTCCTATTAACACACCCTAACTTGTAGTTTATAACATTAATATACAGAAAAGTGGAACAGCTGAGCTGCTTGTCATTTTGCTTCTTTGCATCAAAATAGTCGTTGATGGCGGACTGGATGGACCGTGCGGACACAGCTTCCTTTTTTCATTCCTTCAGCCACCTTCTTGAAAAGGTCGGCATTTTGATATTTGTGCATACCCAAAAACCTGTTGAGTGACTCTAAATTGCCCTTAGGTGTGACTGTGAGTGTGTATGGTTGTTAGTCTATATGTGTCGGCCCTGCGATAGTCTGGCGACCTGTCCAGCATGTACCCCGCCTTCCACCCGATGACTGCTGGGATTGGCTCCAGCCCCCCCGCGACCCTTACGAGGACGAGTGGTTACAGAAAATGACTGACTGACTGACTGACTGACAAAAACCTGTTGATATCCAAGTCTTCCATGTTTAAAAGTGGATGTGTTTCTCCTTCCAACCAGAAATGTTTGCTTTTTTTTTTGAGCATACATCTTTTCCCCACAGCCTTGCAAACTGTTGGCGAGTTGGTTTGAGTGCAGCGCATCTATCCAGAATCAACCGTAAACAGACAAGAAACTGCAGTAAAAACCCCATTTCAGACGCATCCTCTGAATGCGCTGTATTTATGTCCAAACAACGTCAATAAAACCCAAATAATACCTGCATCTACTTCCTATCTTAGTCAGAAAATGTAATATTGGGGAAAAGGCTCAATTGGGAATATTTAAATGGAATATGCTGTTTACATGACCAGCATCAAATTCAGAATATTGTCATATTCATTAATAAGGGAATATAAGTGTGCATGTAAACATAACCACTGTGTCTGCCTATGTGAAACAAAGAGTGCCTAATAACATGTGGATCCTGTCAGGTACCAGTTCAATCAGGTTCTTGGCCTCCTTTGTGATCCAGCGAGGGTAGTGAGGTGTGTCCGACCTGATGGACTCAAACAGCTCATCCTCATCATCGCCTTGGAAAGGTGACTGACCGATCAGCATCTCGTACACCAGCACACCAAAAGACCACCAGTCGACAGAGAAGGTGTACTTCTGTCCCAGCAAGATCTGAGATTAGAGTTTCACAAAATATATAGATAACATTAAGAACAAGGACACACACTGTGAAAACAGAAGCACGCTGCTGTTGTTCACCAGTACTGCAGAGGCAAAGGGATTAACAATAGTGTCGTGTGTAGCCGCTCGTGCCTCCTAATGACCATTAGGGGAGCTATAGACTGAAGGTGCATGAGGTAGTGAGAAAAGGGCTTCCCATTAAAAATGTTCTAAAGGAAAAAAAAACAGAATAAAAATGTTTGAAGGATTTAAAAGTAAGTTCTTGAAGAATGGAAAAGTAGTGGTATGAATTGTGATATCAGCCAGGCCCTGATGCTAACCTCTGGTGCGATATAGTCTGGTGTCCCGCAAAATGTGGTGGCTCTGACGTCTCCAAGCACATTCTCTTTGCACATGCCAAAGTCCGCTATCTTTATGTGTCCGTCCTTGTCCAGCATCACATTGTCCAGCTTCAGATCTCTGAGGAAAGACACATGAAGAGATGTTGGCGATGGAGAACCAATTATGCTACAGAATATTCTCTTTGAAGTACTGCAGTCTAAAATACAAAAATAGATTCAGTTCTGCTTTTTGCTGAAGTCGCGGGTTGAGACTGCAAACATCAGTATAGAGTGGCAGTAGGATCTTACCTGTAGATGATTCCTTGTGAGTGGAGGAACTGCAGTCCTACTATTATCTCGGCAGCATAGAATCTGAAGGTTGAAATGTGCAAAACAACCATTAAACACTTTACTGTGTAAAATGACAGTTGCTGTATTGCTCATAGTTCTTAAGGCGGTATCCCAGTGTACTTACTGGGCTCTGATGAGATCAAAGCGGCCATTGACTTGGATGTGGAACATCAAGTCGCCCCCATTCAGGTACTCCATTACAAAGAAGAGGTGCTCCTGTGAAAGCAACACTATATTGTCAGCTCACTGCTGCAGACAAATGAGATATGAAGAGAGAGAGTGTGTGTGTGTGTGTGTGTGTGTTTGAGTGAGAATAGATTCAGATAAGGGGGGCTGGGAGTGTGGGTCTTTATCAACAACTGGGAATTGTCACTTTTGTTGCTGCTGCCTGGGCTGATTCACAGAACATGCTTTCATTCATGCTCATAGAGTCTTTCAGCAGCGTTTCCCCTTGGTTGAGTGCTTTGGGGTGTCAGTGGTTGGGCCGTGTTGGGGGTGGGTAAAGATGGGAAGGTCCTGTTAGCAATCTGATTAATTAGTATGGAGTGAATCACAAGTTTCTTTGTGAGATTATTATCAGTTTTATTAATATTATAATTCAAGTGACTTCACTAACATGAAACACGGCAGCATGAACATTTAACAGAATTATAGAATTTGCCGTAATAGTAACTGCCAAGGTGCATGGATTTAACAACTTTTTTTTTTTTGCTAGTCACCATAATTATCATAAGCCTATAGTAATGGCCTTTTTTTGTGTGAAACATTACAAATTGTTGTCATCTTGAGTAATGTTCATTTCACCTGTCTCTCCTCTCCTCTGCCCCTCCCTCACAGAGGCGAAGCCCGCCTTTGGTGAATAAGAGGAGAGAAACTAGCATGACTGTAAATTACAGCAAAGCTTGGTAAAAACACACCCCATCATTGATTTCTGAATGAACTGATATTAGGTTTTATTTCTGGCAAATACAAATTAGATTTTTTTGGCCTGCCAAGGGTTCTTCTACAATTATAGGGGAAACACAGTAATCAATGTGTGTGTGCTTACTTTAGACTGGAATGTGGAGTAGAGGTGTGTGAGGAATGGGTTCTCCCAGGCGAGGGCCAGCACTCTCTTCTCCACCATGGTGCACTCCACATCATCATCCATGAGAACGACGTCCTTTTTCAGAACCTTAACTGCAAAGTACTGGCCCCGCCCCTTCAGCTCCGCCAGCAGCACCTGAGGTCAAAAACACTTACGGTGAGGACTTGATCAGTGTGACCACACCAGTTTCGTGAAAACAATTGAGCAACATTAAATCGAAATGAAGAAGCTTTTCATATCTTTCCCTATTCTTGGTGTTCTTACATACTTAATCTCAATGTAGCTCAGTGAGGACAAAGGAGGTTTGATCTTACTGAAATGCACTGCTATCAGGCCTCATTGGGCCTGGACATACGTAGATGAACCTTCCATCATCTGCTTCTCTCTTTTCCCCATATAGGTCAACCTTCACAAATGTCAAATGATGCCTGGCATGAATAACTGAGCTCTTTCTCATCTGTAAACCACTCCAACATCGATGCAATCACGTCATTTAACAAGCTGTGAGTAGATGTATTGAACTAATAGGCTGCATTTATCAGAAAGAGGTAAACTGCAGATGAGATGATAACTATTAATCGTCAAAAATGAAGAAAACGAAAGAAAACAAATCATAAATTATATATGGATGAAGAAAGGACAGTGACAGACTTCAACTAAGAGAAGAGATGAAAACATGATAAGATTCTGCCTTCAGTGTTCGCTTGTGTTAGAATTCAGCTTTCATCATTTCAAACGTTTTCACATATTTCTTTGTAATAGCACTTCTAACGGTTCCAAACTATCTAAAACATGAAGATGTGGACTGTTTCTGCTTATTTCATTGCTGTTTTCAAGGTTATATTTGGTGGATAATGTTCATTTACAAAACTGACATTCACATGGGAACAATTTTTTTACCATATGTGTAACATCATTGGCATAGCAAGTTTGTGCAATTTTTCAAGTTTGCAGTGTCTTGCATTTTTTGTGTCTACACATAATTTTATCTTAAATAAAGGAAAGGATTTAAAGATTGGGAGAGAAGTGAGACGTTTGAGGTAGAGCTGCTGGCTCCAAACATTACACAGCATCAAAACCTTTCTAATGGGAGCTACTTGGTGTGTGGATCTATTTATTTCTACTTTGCCAGCTGTTTCTTTGGTCCAGCACCCGCTCAGTTGGACACTGGGGTGTGCTTTTCTTTTTTAATATATATTTTTTAAGGATGGGGACCATGGGGCCTACCTTGCCAAAGCTGCCTTTTCCCAGCACCTTGTGGAATACCAGGTGGTTCATGTTGAGGCGTACCCGGGGGACTGTAGATGCAGTTTGGGCTGGGCTCAAGCCCCCTTCCTTGTCTTTGCCATCTGCTGTGAATACACATTTGCACACAAATAGTAAATACATGCAAATCTGAATGCAATGATGCATGGAAACTTATACAAAAGTTAAAGATTTGAAAATGTAAATACATTTAAACAGACTATCAGTCACATTTAGTATTCTTACTTGACCATTAAAGATAAAACATAATTGAAATCAAACAACTTTGTATGACAATGTGCTCTACAATGAACACATCTTACCACTAGGATCTGGTTTTGCACTAGGGATGGCTTGATAGATCCCGATATCTGATGCATTGGAGTCATCACCCTTCTTTGAGGGTTTCTGGAGATGAAAAAATAAAAAAATATTGTTGACATAGTACAGTGACAATTGATATTATTTTTGTAACACTGACTGGCATAAAATGTACACATAGTCCACACAAGGTAAAAAAAAGTAAAGTTTGTTGCAGTACAAACCTGGCTGATTTGAGACAGAGCCTCTGCCAGAAGTTTCTGGTTGATTCCACACAGATTGGCCACTTTCTTCTGACAGTAACTATGTACGTTCATGGCACAGTCTGGTCAGAGGTTTGAAAAATGATTTGAAACAAGTCAAGTGGAGAAAAGTAATACAACTACACAGAAAACTGTCAAAAGCAATGGAGGCAGGAGGAAGGACAGATAATAACATTAAAAGTAAAAAAACAATGAACACATTAGACCCACCTTCACATTTAAGGCCCTGTCTGTAGAGACCCCATAGCAGACTGCCACAGTGGTCACAGAAAGTGGGGCTCTTATAGTTGTAGTGTTTGAAGCGATGCGGCATATCAATCTTGAAGCGCTCTTTCTGGAACTGCAAATACATCAAGATAAATTAAGGTAACACAAAGCTGCTATCTGATGACTAAAGAAGACACATTTGGGACTATGTTTGTCAGTTTAAGTAGCTTTTAAGTGGCAAGGAAAAAATGAAATGACACGTACATATTGAATACAGTGCTGCTGTTGTTTTTAAACTTAGGTTGAACCTGTGTTAAGCGATACTGAAGAACTGACTCATGATAAACAGTCTGCAGTGTTTTGTGTAAGACAGAAAAAAACATATTGACTAAATCAATAAATAATGGAGTACTTTATAGCAGTGCCTAAGTCATATGCCAGAAAATAGAGCAGGAGAAAATATCAAAGTCATTGCTGAACCATAGCTGGGGGAAGTAATAACAGATAATGCTGTAAAGCAGAATGCAGTTTGTCAGTGTCAGATCTGAGATTTTGCATTGATTTTGGAGAACGTTAACTTTGCTAACCTTAGTGTCACGACTGTTTGTCGCTGTCCCAGTGCACCTGCCGATGATTTTGTCGATGCACTTCTTGTGGATTGCTGCATTACATTCTGGGTGAAGTAAATAAATATTGTATTAACTGTGAAGAATACAAAATGATAAAATGTGATAAAAATGCAGTGAATAAAACACTCACGTCTGCACTTGTAACCTTGCTTGTTGAGCCCCCTGTGTGGGAGAAAAGCAATGTGATTAAATCCTTGTAGTGGGTGAAACAGAAAAAGGAATTTTCTCAGCCATGACTAAGAAAAATATGGCTGCCAATATCAGAGCAATATATCCAGGGTGGTTTTCAATACTAGGATTGTGGTGATGACAGCGATGTACTCTAACTAGCATGCAGATAACGAGCAGGAGTAAAACACAAGTTTACTGTCTACTTTATGCGACAGTTACCAAACTACATCTATACTGCCTGCAAACTTATTTTTTCAATAAGTATTATGCAAGAAGAGATGAAACTGTGTGTTTCAATAAAAGTGTAAGCCGAAATAGCTCAGTTGGGAGAGCGTTAGACTGAAGATCTAAAGGTCCCTGGTTCGATCCCGGGTTTCGGCAGTGGGTGGCAGCTTTTAATTACTTGTGTGTATAATTGTATTTGACGCCAATCGCGGCCCTCTACCCATGACCTGCTGTTCATACGTACATGTAAACCCCTACATTATTGGTCAACAGAGCCAAACCACTTTCACACAGTTTGTAGAAATGCGCCAAGTAGGAATTACATAGGTGTACCTAATGTTTTAAAGTCTAAATTCTTGCTTGTGTTGTACGTCGCTTTGGATAAAAAGCGTCTGCTAAATGAAATTGTAGAATTGTAGAATTGTAGAAAAACATGAATAAAATAAGAGGCACTCTGATTATTTTTTGTTCTGATGATTTCATATGATTATGCAATCATATGAAAAGGCACATATCAAACATGCATTAAAGTCAAAGATAGCCTGTCTGTGAAAGTGCGCCTGTCACTAGACAAGGGACCAGTGGAATCACAAAATATGCCTGATATATATCCAATCTGTAAACAAGGGAACAACAAAACAAACCCTGCACCAGTCTGGACGACAGTTTGGTTGATACTGGCTCATATTTACCATGAGTTTTTTAAAGTGCTGCAATCAAACATTGTTTTAACGATAATTAAAAATTGAAAACATTAATTCCGACTGTCGAGAATTTGAATGTGGTTTATAATGAAACCTTTAATCATTTCAAACCTGCAGATACAAAAACAGGCATGAGAAAAGGTATGAGGGACCTGTTGTTCGAGGTTGGCACACCCATGACTCATGTTTTATTATTTGTTTGTTATTAGCATAACTGAAAGATATTTTCACATTAGACTGAAACTTAGAGATAGAGATCAGATAGTCACACACATATGCAAAGACATAAAAAAACATCAGATCTGCTCCTGCCTGTCTCTAAAGGGGAAAGATGATACTGTAGTTTGGGAGATACTGTAGGAGGAGCTTGGCTCACGGGTTAGAGCTGCTGACATAGTTGGAACACAACATGACAGCTCTTTGTGGGATTTCCCAAGACAGTGACTCATTCTCACAACAGCAGTCCTGCTGTTGATTCTACCATTACAACACTCCCACCCCCGAACTGCTCCATTTAGGAAACTAGAACCACAACTAATTGGTCTTTTGAGAAGCATCCATAGGGGCAGGACTCTTCTTGTTGGCATCCGGAGAACATACAGTGGGTAACAGCATAAATGGTCTGGAATTATCAAAGTATACTGGTGACAAATGATGTGCTGATTGTAATAATAATGCAGAAAAACAAGCAGACAGGCAAACTGGCTGCTTCTGGGTAAGTCATGCTCAAACAGAGCAGCATTTGGACATTATGACCATAGTCTCTCACTGGAATGTAGCAGATACTCAAAACATACTGAAGGTCAAAGTAAATGAAGTATTTTAAGTGCTAACCAGTTAAAGTACACAAACATAACACAATGACATAATTGTGATGGCTGTAAAATAACCAAGTGTGGCAGCTCACCAGACAAACTCTCTACAGACAGAGCAGAAAGTGGGCTGGCCGAAGAAGGTGGCGGTGAACTCGTGGTTCTTGATGACGTGAATCTTGGGCTGCTTGAACGCTCCTCTCCTCCTGTTGAGGGTCGTGAGTCCATCCTCAGGAGAAACCTTCACTGATGCCTGTGCCGACACTGAGAAGAGAGATCAATTTACAGATTCATCTATTGTATTTATAGTCTATACAGATTGTGTTTGTCAAACAGCTTTAAAGTACATTTGTATCCAAATAAGCATTTTTATTGATTGTCAAAGACAAATAAAAATCACATCAGGGATGCATTAAGGTAGGAGTCATTCTGGGTTTTTTTTACAGTCCAGCAGATGAGCTTTTTTTAATGTTCCTTAAATGATGCAACTGTGTTCATTATCATAAATTAGTCATCAGTTTTAATAGCAGAGAGGTATTTAAATAGAAGGCTCTCTTTGCTACAGAAGGAGGGTACTGTTGTTGCTTCTAAATGGAGGGTAAACATAGAAAAATGCCATCTTGGATAAGTGGCTTCGACTGACGCAAGTCAGCGGGAGGGGTCAAAAGCCAC
This sequence comes from Plectropomus leopardus, assembly GCF_008729295.1. Lineage (NCBI taxonomy): Eukaryota > Metazoa > Chordata > Actinopteri > Perciformes > Serranidae > Plectropomus > Plectropomus leopardus. The sequence continues at coordinate 16,767,933 of NC_056464.1, read as the reverse complement.
CAAGACAAGACAGCAAAAGAGGCATGAAAGAGGTAAACAAAAGAAGGCAGAAACTCTGGAACAGATAGGGAGGGTAAGCGGGTGGATGGGGGAAGAGGGAGTGGAGAGATAGAGAGACAATTCAAAAAAGGAGTAGCCTTAGAGAGACACTTGATAGACAGGGAAAAGTGGGAAGAGTGATGAGGTGAGCGAGATAAACTAATTTCCTCTCTGCCATTCTACTGACAGATGTTTATGTTTGGACAGCGCTTCAGTGAGCTGAGCCAAGACAGTGGGAGTGAGAGAGAGGGCAAGAGAAAGAAGACAGACAGGGGGAGGCAGACATTTGAGGGCTGTTCACACATGCCTAAAAATACTCCGGGCTGCTTTTCAGGAAACCTGCGGAGTGTGTAGGAGGGAGCTTTTCGTAACAGCAGACACACCTCCCTCTCATGATCTGCCCCTGCCCTGAACAGTGAACCCCCACTGTTCTTCTCCCATGCAGAAATCCCCCCTGAACACAGCCCGTTTATAAATTTCACCCGATCACATGAATGTCGGCAGACAGCAGTGACATTCACAGACTGGTTTCCCCATAAGGGATGAAGAGCTAGCAGCTAATTACAGCACTTCTCTGCTTAACTTCTGTGTAAAGCAGACATGAAACTAAAACAGGTTTTTGACAGCAGATAATAATAGTTATATGATTTCGATCTCAAGCTGCCAATGGTGAATCATTTTTTCTGCTATCCAATGTCTTTAAAATGCCGTTCTACACCAAAACAAGCCAATAATTTAACATCTTCCAGTAATTCCTGACAGAATAAACCATAATGATCTTAAACTTATTGAAACACATCATAAAAAAAAGGCTAACATAAGAAGAATATCTCATATTTGAAACAGTTGCAAGACTAATTTTCCACAGTGTCGATACACCTGTTCTAGTTTCACTTTCTCGGTCTTGCTTTTTGTTAATGTTTATTACAGTTATTCTGATGTTCTCTGTTGCTCATGAAGAAAAGATCAGAACTCACTGTCATGTTATATTCTTATTATATTTTCTTAAAAAATGTTAACATTGTATGCCCTAATTATCAGATTTTCCCTGTGGTATGGAAAATTGTATCTAATATCAATATTTTTCAAGATACTGCATCAAAGTTAAAAATTCCAGTACCAGAAAACACTATATTGTATGCAATTTTTGTAATCCTAGTCCTAGTGGACATGTGCACACTGTATCAAGAGAAATAGGTATTAACATTTCTTGTTACATAGGCTGAGCCATATATTCAAAGTTCAATCCTGAGGCTAAATGCCTTTACGACCTTGAGGGATTGTTACACACTGCATTAGCAACAGGGCCACACCTGTAGTCAGCTGACAAGTTTAGCTTAAGATATGCTACCAGCATGCACATTAACCCTCGGCAGTTTGAGATAGACTGTTCATTGCAAGTTAGTTGGCCCTGAGCGTGACGACTCCACGCTCCGTGGAGAGGTCCACCGTAGCTAACATGTTAAAGTGTGGTTGTGTGTAGAAAGTTTAAGCAAATGAATACATGGTGAGGAATCCTTTCCACCAGTAGAGGGCATTACATATCAACACTGAAAGAGTGATTTTCTGTGGGTGTAAATGAAAATAGTTGGAGATGGGGTAGGGCAGCTTTGCTGGCAGCCATGGGAAACAGACTATCACCTTTCAGACAGCTTATCCATCCCTGGTGGTCTAGTGGTTAGGATTCGGCGCTCTCACCGCCGCGGCCCGGGTTCGATTCCCGGTCAGGGAACACTATTTTCAAGGTAGTGTACACATATTGTATATTCTGATAAACTACTTAAACTTAATTGACTGATGAAGTCATAAAGGAACACACAGTTATATAATGCAGGAGATTTATGTCTGTGTCATTCACACTAGTTTGAATTAGTTGACAGTTCAACGTGAGGTGATGGAGATAGTGATGTGATTTCACATATTTCCATCAGGATTTAGCAATATTTGAATCTAAATGTGATGAAAGTTATGGGGCTGTTTGCTGAGTTTCTGGGCCACTGTTGATTTAATCACACCCACACTGTTATAGAGAAGATAGATATTATTTCTGGGTGACTCTTAATAAATAATATCTAAGATTTTTTTTTCTTAACTTTAACTTGCTTATTTAGGTCATGCATATCTAATGTGATAAATATATATAGATTAATATATATATAGATAGATGTGACAGATTAGCGCATGTAAACAGGTTTTTTAAACATGAGTAAACCTGCTAAAAAATAGACTCCTCTCCAATAGACTCAATTCCCATTGCTCATCGACTTGAGCTGTGTACACTGAGGAGTATGCCTTTCTGTGTGTATTGATGTTATCTTTTGTGTGTGTGTGTGTGTGTGTGTGTGTGTGTGTCAAGTTTGACATCACGGACAGGCCAGACCACAGGTTAGCATACAGCAGAAAGGTGGTGACTACTTCGGTTTATATATCTCTTGCTTATTATCTTGCTTATTTCCTGTCTTGCTGGTAAAGGGGCTAAAATGAACACGTTTCCATCAATGCCGATCAGAGCTGGAGCCCATAAATACCCGTGACTACTGCTAAGTCAGACTCTACTGTGTCAGATGCAACTGGAACCTTTCCTATAAAAAAGCCAGAAGAAGTGAAAAAGGAGCTTTAGAAAAGGTTTAAAACCAGGTGTGGCGGTTTTACCTGCATCAGTATCCTCTAGGAAGAACTGTACAGCCATCTGGACCCTTCCTGAAGGATGTAGGTCCACCCAGAACTCAGCATGGCCGCTGGTCTTTGACTTCTTACAGCGTTCTGCCAGAACAGACACGCCAACCGTGGCCTTGGCTAATGGCTCCTCAGCACTCTGCATGAGGACCACTTCTAAGACACGCCCCTCATAGATGTGAGCATCAAAAGTGGACTTCCAGGCTGGATACATGGTTGGCTTTCTCTGGACCAAGGTCTTTCCTCGCTCTGTGAAAGAAGACTGAAGTCATCACTGAGAACAAAATGTTTGTCTTTTTCTTTCTCACAAAGGTCATAGCAAATGAGTGAGTGCAGCACAATGTGCCTGGAGTGAGTAGAGAGTTTGCTTGTGGACTTTTGAGCTCAGCAGATAGTGGCTGTTAAAGCAATTAAACTCAGGACATCTTGTCTCCATAGCCCCATCCTGTATCTACATAAAATTATGCCTGCATGCATGTGTGCATCAGTACATACCTGTGTTGACAGACTCCTTCATCTTGATGGCACAGATGGGAGGGTCAGACAGAGGAGGCAGAGTGCCCACATCATAAGCATTAAAGGCGATACGCAGGAAGGGTGCCATGGTGACCACTCACCTAAGCCTCCTAGAAAAAAGACAAACGCATGGTTAGAACATCTCACACATGCAGGAATGCATGCACGCGCGCACTCTCTCTCACACTCTCACACACACACACACACACACACACACACACACACACACACACACACACACACACACACACACACCTTGTATCAGGATTGCTTAAGTTCTGCACTTAAAACAAGAAGGAAAAGCATCTGTGGCTTATAGTGTTGTCAGATGAGAACTACAGAGGAAGTAGAAGTTTCAGGCCAATACATAACTTTGGAAACTACCTGCTAGTTATGAGAAAATAAGAAACAGAACGTCTCATTCCCTCATCTTGCTCTCATGTGTAAAGGTTGGGATTACCAGAGAGAAAAAGAAAATCAAAAGGATCACATTTCCAAGACAAACAGAAAGACTCAGTGTTAGGGAAAAAGACAAACAGATGGTAAAAGACGAGCAGTGATGTCTCTTTGCTTCTTTACCATTTTCAAATTGATTTTGTTGGAAGGTTTCCAACACAAATTGTGCTTTTTAATCCTGGTTGCCTAGTAATTTTTCCCAGCTTTCTCTTCTTAGTTAGCTGTATATATCTGAGTCTGTGGCCATTCTAAAAAAACTGTTGGAGCATTACATCATAAAATTGCAATCACTGTCAGTCGGTTGTCAATGGACAAATGTGGAGAACATTCAGTCTTCAATAAAATGTACAGTCAGTTACTGTTTTTGCAGCTTTGTTTGGTTAGCTTTTAGTATTTCATTTTATTTTATTATTTTCAGTGGTATAGGGTGGAGCTCTGCAGCCAGTTGCTAACAATATCTGTTTTGTTGGACTTCTACTGACTATTAAATTTCCTGTATTTCAGAATAATGACTTGTCAAAAATAAATTCCATCTTTTCTATCCATAATGTCTATAAATGTTTCTGAGTCAATGTAGACAAGCATCAAACTATCTGGAAGCCACACCTGAAAATTGCAGTATTAGATCTATTATGCTGACAAATACCTACTTCAGGCTCTTTGTAAAGCTATTCACCTAACACCACCAGGTATTGAAACAGAAACCACAGCTTGCAAAACTGTCCGCCGGCTTGTGTCATTTATGATGAATTGCTCCAGTGACAGATTTGCTCAGCTCTTACGTTCCATGTGTTTCGCACACTTCCTCTTGAAGTGCTTCTTGTGGGGTTTGAACAATAATCATTACAGAGTCATTCTTAATCTGCCCAGCTAACCTGCCCCCTTCTATACTCTCTCTCTCTCTCTCTCACACACACACACACACACACACACACACACACACACACACACACACACACACACACACACACACACACACACACACCGACAAACAGTCTTAAATCATAGTTTCCAACACAAGAAAAACACCTCTTGGGCAACTCTGTGGCAGGCAAGTTGGCAACATGACAGCAAGCAAACAATATTGTCATTTGAAAGGGAGTAATCTTTGTTTACTCTTTTTATAAACTGTGTGTACTTTAGATTTATGAAATTCAAACCATCCCTAAATATCATGTAACATACAGTCAGCTGTAAGAAAAACGTGTTATTTTGAAGGAGCAGTCAGTATCATGACAACACAGAGTCTACCATAAGGTGTCAGGAGGACAAACACTTGTCATGTGTTTTCAGCAGTGGGACACAGTGTTCAGTAAATCTGTCCTTAATACATAACAGTCTTACCATGCAAACATTAGCTGAAACTAGTTCCATTTCCCCTCCGGGGGCCTTGTTATAACCGATCACAAAGGGAGACATTTCCTAAGGGGCTGCCAGTCTGACATGTCAGACTTAAACCTGAAGGAGCTGTACAAATAAACGCTTACTGAACCTATCATGTTATCAAAGCTGTTTCACGCCAAAGAGTCACACACATGCTACGTCACAGAGTAGCAGGACCCAGCGGGCATATCAGCCCACATCCGAATTCCCAAAGCAGCAGCAGCAAAAAAAAAAAAAAAAAATCCCACAGAATTCCTTCACAGCTTGTGAGCTTTTAAGTCCCTTAACTTGATCTCTTGTAGCTTTAGTCTCTTTTTACCATAATCATGGCTTAGTAGTAACTTCAGCAACATGGCATTCCTGTGATTTGAGGCAGCCTCTCGTTTTATTATGAAATGATGTTTAGCTGCCTATATGTCTATACAGCAATTCCTAAAAGCAGAATGTATGCAAATATTAAACAACAAGTTTTGTTTGTGTTCATGTTCCTTTTCACATCGCTGAATGTCAAGCTCAGATTCTGAGTGACTGAACCAGTGCATGCTCAGATATCTGTACGAGTGCTGCTCAGTCTACAGAGGTAGACTAGATGCTGTTTTGAGCTGAGTAACATGTGGGCCATGTGGAGCTGCTTAGCAGTACAAGGCCTTACAGCACCTGCACTGAAGAAGGTCTCAAGTGTGAATGTGTGCAACTGTATAAATATGGGCAGAAGAACATAATTTTCGATTATTGGCTCAGTCAGGGGGATGTGTAGTGTGTAGGAGGCACTGGTATGGGGCCCAACAGACATGTGGTCTGGAAGTTGGAGCAACCTTCGTAACCCTAATTCCTCAAGAAGTCATTGGTTATTCATTAGCCAGCAAAATGGTAAGAAAACATGAAGCGTCCAGCTTAATTTATAGGTATACCCCAGTGGCAGAATGAATAGGCTCCATCTTGGCATCTAAATATCCAGGTATTATCATGAATCTATGCCATGCTCCTTCATCTCTGCCAGCGAATTGATTTAAGCCAATGCGATCATACCACCCTGTATTGATCAAAAATCACAAATGTCTGCCCAGGTATTAATGGATTCGAGGTGGATGATACAAGAAAACTTAAAGGAACTTTGCAGACAAATAGGATCACTGCAGATGTCTTTAGTCATGGGCTACAGCAGAGGAATAAGGACAAACACAAAAGACCAACCATGTCAACATTAAGCTAAAGTAAAGTCACTGTTTTCACATGAAAACAGTATGCCTAATAACAAAGCAAACAAGACAAGAAGTTAGAGGACGATCATGTTGCACAAATTAAATAAACATTTACTGTAATATATATGCTGTATTAAATGTGAAAAATGTATTTTCTAAAGGATTTCATATAAAAAGTGCCTAGTTGATGTAGATGTTCTGTATTGGGATAAAGCTGTGGTAAGAGAGAATGCATATGTATGTTAACTAGGAGCGTTGAGAACCTATTACAGCTCTCATAATACCAATCAAATTTATGGAGATTGCCAGATGTGAAACACACACAAAGACACGCTTTTTTTCGAGTTCAAGTCCAATTTTCTCTCCACTGTACACACACTCTAACATACACATACACAGACATTGCTACATAGAAAAAGAGAGCCTTGTTTCCCTGGAGAGAGTGGAAAAAATGAGCACATGCAATTGGGGAAGGGGTGGGCAGAGGAAAGGAGCAAAAGGGAGGGAAAGAAGAAAAAGATAGACAACATACTGGAAGGCAGGCCAGTGACATGAGAAAAAAACACACTCAATGACAGAACCAGATTTCCCTTCACTAGATCCAGCCACAGTGAGGCTGACTTCCAGCGAGATGGATATTGTTCATGTGTGGCTTCAAGGAGCCTTTTTAGCTGCTGTCATGCAAGTCATTTTGACTTTTGTCCTAGACTGAAAGGACTGCCAACTACCGGCAATTGTAAAGCTGAAATACCTACCTGTGGTTCATGTGTTAACTTTGTTCAACACTAAAGAATTCATAAATTATACACTAATTATACACATAAAGGCAGAGTATGTGGAAAACATGACGTCGCCAATTGACATAAAAATCCCACATCATATCAGCTGAAACCATATGGTTTTAGTTTAGTTTATTTCAGAATCAGCATTTAGTAATGATGAATTCAAAACTGATTACTTGAACAGTTCATCCTGTGATGAACAGGAATGGGAAGACTCACACATTTTAGCAAGAAGCTAATATAATAGATTAAAAGGTATGCTATACATGACATTTCAGTTACTTCGTGTAAACACGCTCGCCAGAGAGGGCGAAAATAAAAAACAACCACAGATTAACTCTCGTTTGGCAATTTGCCTCGCTGTGTTTTATCTGATGCCTGCTGCTTACACTCTGGCACCTGCTAGCTACCCTTTTAGACCATACCTCACCCGAGCACTGTGGGGGTACGCACCCAAAAAGTCCCAAACACAAAAAATACAAAGACAATTAGAAAATTAAGGTAGCAGGCAGGGTCTCTACAGAAAAAAACACCATCACACACTTCTAGCAGGTCATAAGTGATGGACAAAAGAATTCACAATAACAATTTTATTGTAATATCTGTAGAAAATTTAAAACAATAATGATAACGCTATGAGTCAAATTCATCTTGAAGTGCTTATTGTGTCCACCCCCCCCTTATTATGGCAAGAGAATTACACTCAAAATACAAATGTAGGTAAGTGGAGAAGGAGACAAAGTGAGAATGGAAAGAAACTGAGAAGATTTAAGAGGATTATTTACACAATATTATCATATGTGCTTTATTAACATAATATCAATATTTCATGTTTTGCATACTACCGTTTTTGTTTATAACAGCATCCCTAATCTTTAATATGCAGAAAGGAAAATAATCTTTGGTTGCTATGACGTGAAACTGATATTCCATTAGACTGCATGCATTAGACAAAATACTGGAGATGCGTGACTGTCTGCAATAAATAGACTATAATCAAAGTCATGCTCAGCGATGCACCACAGACAAGTCAAAGGTTTGGTATGTGCTGAATTAATGAAGATGTCAGTCAGAAGGAGAGGTGATCAAGCAGGTCTAGCAGGTTTTGGAGCTTTTGTATGGCAACCTTTAATCAGCAGGAATAAACACAAAAGTACAATTTCACAGAGAGAACCAACAACAGAATCTCCTGCCTTCCTCCAGCACCTTGAAATGTACTACGAGCAAAGCTGCATCCACAAATCAGTGAAAGAAATTATGAGATTATTGACATAGACTATTAATCTCTAAATAATTCTGATTTGTGAGCCTTCAGGAAAACTGAAAGAGAATCAGTCTCATTCAAAAACATAACGTGAATGTTTGACAACACAGCATTGATGAATGGTTAACCCTTCCTTCCTGAACTAGGCTACTGTTTTGCAACATGAACAAGGAAGGTTTGTTTACATCCCAAAGTGCATGCGTTGGGGGTGTTTAAATACTCAGTGAATGGTGTGGAGCCTGTAGCCTTTTACATACTATGCACAGTCCCTAAATCTTGGAAAAATCCAGCCCGATAACAACCTTAGACATGTAGACAAGACAACACATTTGTTCAGCTACCTGACTTCAGTCGTACTGAGTATGTGTTTGACTTGCCAGACTCAAGAAAAAAAGCTCTTGAAACCAGCAAAAACTGAATATGACTGCATTACAGGCCTGTAAGGGCATCACCAGGAAAGTACCAAGTGTCGACTTATGTCATTTATTGCAAAGGAACAACATATCAAACTTGATGGCTTCAGTTCAGTTCATGATAACTTTTCTGATAAAAAAAAATCAGTCCCCTAAAATAAGCTGAATAACTGTAACATGATGCTAACAGCATCAATGACATCCAGGTAGATAACCAGCATTTATAATTTGCAGCATACTCGTTTATTTTTGTTGTCATTTTCAGTCATAGCTGTTCCCTTTAAAAATCTTATGAGCTTATGTTTCTGATGTGCTTATTTTAAGTACTGTGCTACTATGCTAGCATCCTTGAGAAACCACATTTACCTTTACCCAACGCAACATCTCACTGCCGGTTGGACTAACTGCTACTTTTGGGTAAATTCAAGATGTTATTTTTTTTATTCTGTCGCCAAACAGATGAATTAGGTCTCCATCTTAATGTTAGTTTTGTCATCGATGAGATATGAAAGCATCAAACTTGAGTTTTAGATGAATGAGATGTATACACTTATACATTAAATATGTATGAAATAACAGATGCTGAATACAGAGTTGCCTTTGAGCATATTTGCTGTTTGCAGATGAAAATCTAAAAAACCAGAACCCCTTTCCAGTCCCTGGGCCCTCATACAAAACAAGACAAAAGCATTTTCTCTTGTTATCTCATCTGTTCCTTATCCCCGTTTGCTCAGCACTGTTAAACTGCATGTACATGATGCAGGGGTTTTCTACTCGGAAGCTATTTAAACAAACATGGTGATTAGGTCTACAGAGAGTCTACATATTAAAAGGACTACAGTTCCTATTTAATGAGATGTGAAGGTGAACACCCTCAGCATAGCCCGCACAACAGAAATACTGCTCAAATACTGACTGCATACAATTTGTACACTGCATATCTAGATGTACAGGGTCAAAGGCAGTGATTGTTTTGTTTTTTCAACAACAGAATCCATTCAGGATTAAAGACAATTCAACATAAACATGTGTGCGACATACCTTTTCGGCAGCAAACATTTTGACTTGTCATGGCAGGAAACACACACGAGCAACAAACAAAGTGTCATTAAATGTTACAGTATGCCATTCCTGTGACAGCATGCACAATAGGACCCTGGACCTGTCTCATCAAAATGGAATGCAGAAGTTGTTTGTTACACCTGTGCTCTTCTACTTAGTCTAAATTTCTGTAATTAAAAATGTCTATTTATACTTTTTAATACCCAGGTTTGAATTCTGTTGAGTCAACACCAATAGGTATTTCGCATGGAAGACATTTGGAGATGTCACAGACAGAAAAGCACAAGTGTAAATAAAAAAATTAAAAAAAAACAATGGCTGGGTTACCTTTTACCGCTTTAGTTTCAAGGTTCTGAGAATGTGCATGTGGGCATACTACATTGGTGTTTTTTCTACTATGAAACTCTTTCACATGAGAAATGTTGAGAAACGTTAACACCTGCAGCATACTGGCTCCTTTGACTGGGTTCTTTTACATACAGTATTTTGCCCTGACTGACTCAAAATATTTACAGGTGTTTTCAGTACAAGTACTTTAGCCAGGGATTGTCCACTAAGAAAAGGCACAATTCAGCTGTAAGAGGGCTTTGTAGAAGTTAGGTGAACAAATTATGTTCACCTAAGTGACAGAAGACCTCGAGCTTTAGCATCTGGCCTAACAAGATGCTCAATAAAGCTAGAAGTTGAAAAACAAGTAACAGATCAACCTGTTCTCTAAAGAGTGTGGTCTTGTGAATTGGCAATATATATATAAAAACTGACTTGATTTCTGACAATGTCAGTGTTGCAAAACTACATGTCATAGCATCCACTGTGAGAGTTAGTCAGGTTTTGAGATTTCTGGCTCACTTGGTGCTGCCCTCGGGGTGCTGTCAAACAAAACCAGGAAGTGTTTGGCACATTTCCGCACGGTTTACTGTAATATATTTAATAATCAATATCAGGAAATATGGTAAAAATGTGATGGAACACCCACATGACCAAAACAGCTTCCAGTTTCCTTGTTCTCCCATTTTGTGTTCCTTTTTGAGTTACTTCAAGAAAGCGTACTGTCAAAACAAAGTGACAAGGAAAAAGGGAAAGAGCAAAGCTGAGTGAAAGAGACCCAGAACAGCCTGCCTGCACTGAGCTGGGCCAGTCAGTGGCCTGGCAAATTGAAGCTGAACAAACAAGCTTCACACGATTATAATGTACCTGAGCAAGCATGGTCAGAGTCAGCCTGGCCACAATCACGCTTAAAGCTAATAACCTGGTGTGTAGTTCTGTTTAAACATCTATTCCAACAGCATCATGAAACCGCTCTTTAAGATAGCTAAACAAAAACAATCTCTTATCACTGGAAATTAAATAGTGATCATGGAGAAGGTTTGTTGTTCCTGACTGTGAGAGTCTGCTGGAACATTATTTTTCCCAGCTTCACATACATAAACTAAAAGCACTAAAGTTTGCACAGTCCTCTATATCTATTGAATGATTTTCATTAGACTCTGTCTTCATCATCATCTGGTCTTTCACCGTGTAAATTTGGATGCACACCATGCAGATATTTGTAGAGAATTCATATTCTATTTTAAGTGAGTCAGTCTCAAGACCACTTTTTTGGTCACTTAAAATCAAGATGTTGCTTTCGTGCTGTAGCCACAAAAGGAGTGGCATTGATACGAGCATGTCAAAATTGCAGCCCATTGCAGCCCAGTTGAAAAACTAAATTTTGGCATTGTAAATGTCTACAAACTATGAATACATTACATGTGCATGTTACTTAAGTGTCATATCAAAGTTTCTTGAGTGGCGTCCTGACTTAGTAAAGGCAGGTGGAGGGGCTGGTGTATAGCGTGAAACCCAGGTAAGATGCCCACCAAACTACAGACCACCGTTAAAGACCAACAACAAAAACAATTATGTTTTAGCATAGGCTTTCCAACAGCTTTTTAAAGTTAAAAGTGTGGGTGTTTTCTTTTCCTAAACATGAGCAAGGTTTTTGTGCCTAAACCTAACCACGCATTAACCATTGTATTGTTTGGCAACTGGATTGAAACTTGCATTACAACTGCACAATGCCTTCAAGAACTATTGTAATTTATGTTAAAATTGTTCATGTCTCCTAGAAGTTGCCAACCAGGTCAACCAACTATGGACCATATCTGTTGAAAACTATGAGAAATGGTGCAAGTGTTTTCCACAAAGTTTTAAATTTCTGAATATAAGTGTATATAAGAATATAAGAATATAAACATATATGAAGTGGCATGTACAACAAGAACATGAAACATAACCTCCAGGTGGAGATGATAATATGAAATACGGTAACCTTTGTTTTTCTTTTTCATTCCCAATTTTAACCAAGAAATTTATGCAAAATAAAGCAACGTAATTCTTACAAAACTTTCCTTAATCCAAAAATCTTTCACCGAGGCCTGTTGGCATGTATTATTACCGCATTAACACCGCCTTGAAAGCACATAAGTGTACTTGTGCACGCACACACACTAATAACCTGAACAAAGCAGCCTTTAATGAATTTCTGTGGAGACCGGCTTGAGAGAATCAAAGCCCTCCTTTCTTTCACTAACCAAGGTTAATGTCTAACACCCCCTCCCCAACCACACACACTCACAGAGGTCATGTAAACAGACACACTACATGGATGTTGTCTTGACACCAACACCTACAGGCAAAAAAAAAAAAAAAAAATCATGAATATGTGTTTTTCACTACTCTTCCATGATGTTAAATTCTCTTTCTATCATTCATACCGTACATGCACCCGGAGACAGGGACAAAGTAGGACAGCAGAGAAAAGTGAGTAAGATTTGGTGAATGAGATCAGAGCTGAGGTTGCTGTGTCAAGGTCGGATGAGTCAGTTGAATAACTGTTGTGGCATATTTATTCCAGTGATGCAATTTCACTTTGTGCCTTAATTTAACCTAACACCAAAACAAGATGTTAATAACTGCCTTTTGGAAATTAAGACTGACAGTAAACATGGATACAAACTTTGGTGTGGCTGTTGTGAAAAGATAACCTTTTCTGATTTTCTGTCCCTTTCCTTCTGAGTAGCTCTTTGGCACGGTGTCAAACCTGCTATACCAGCATGGAATGAATCCTGCCACTGTGTGTGTGGGTGTGTCTTCTCTCCACATGCATTAAGAGTGGTGTCCATTTCTGCCTCACTCACAGTTCACAAAGCCTCGGTTAGACCGGACTAAATAGCATCTGAGCAAAGAGAGCCAGGCAGGGTGAAACGATGGAGTGTGTATGGGAAAGAGAGAAAGAGAGAGAGAGAGAGAGAGAGAGAGAGAGAGAGGTAGTGAGAAGAGGCCAAGGGCAAATAATCAGCCAAACTATTATCACCCAGTGCTGATGAAGCAAATTTGTGCCAAATGCCTGTATGTGTGAGTGTGTACTCCTGTGTGTTATTATGCATTTTAACAGAGGGTGCTCTTTTACTGAGAATCATGTATTGCACATCACAACAAAAGAGCTGCAGTAGATACTGCACTTTTTCAGTTTTATGGCAAATAAAAAACTGTACACACAGTTTTGGTAACACTGGTGTTAAATACTGCTGCAGGGTTTTTTTTTTAATACTACCAGAGTGTGATATCAATACCAAAATGAACTTTTTTTCCCCCAATACATTACTTTGTTGAGTACAAGGTTTCCCACACATTAATCTGTTTGTGGCGGCCTGCCATTATCAAAACATCTGCTGCAATGTATAGATTGTACAGTTTTTTGAGCTGGACCTTTCATTATAGCGCTATTGAAATATATACACCGTTTGGTTACACATTGCACCACACTCAAAGGCCGAAACATACTTTGTGCACAAACAGGACAACGGAACGTCAGGTGCAGTGAAAGTTAAACTTAATAGTTACTGACCCGAGTCTATAAGTTTGCATTCACTTGCTTCTGAGGCAGCTGCTCCTCTCATCCATCAATCTAATCTGATCAGCTCTGACCTAATCAACAGATCAATAATTTGCCCTGCAACTGCTCAAACTGCTGCAGATGGAGCTACTTCTAAGGTACATGGAGAAGGGAGATGAATCAAAGACGCAGAAACTCCAGCAATACTTTAAGTATTTAGAACAACTTTGTCAAAAGACCAAGGTCGTTCTGCTTGTGACCTTTATTAGGGTGTCATAAAGAGTAATGCCTGTGCTGCATTACTGGACCTGAAAAAATGTCTTAAATTAGAATGATTAAAACGGGTTTCAGACAATTGCAGAGGCAAGGTGCAGCACAACTATGTCATCAAAAAGTGCACAAGAAAGCTAAGTTAACTACAACATTGGATTTAGCCAAGTTCATAAACATACAAACACCCGGTTGCCCCATCTGACTGCTGACATTTCACCATACATTATTACTTTTCCAGATGAGACAGTGCTATGTTTTTAATGTTGTACTATAGAGTTTGGGCAATTCAGGCAGGATGAGTTTTCTTCCTTCACTCTCTACCATCCCTGCTTGCATGTATCACTCCTGGCTACGACACACACAACTGTCTCATTGGTTGTGCTTTGAAAGTTCAGTGGCAACCAAGGTCAAAGTTTGAGCATAGTGCTCAGCGGCAATTTCGAGCAGTTTGCCACACCATGCGCTTGCACAATTAGCAGTCTAATTGGGGGCTACTGGTCTCCCCATAGAAAAAAAATGGCCTGGCCAGCGCAAAAAGCGATTTTACCACTAATCTTTTGTGGGCAGCTTAAAATATAAAAAATGTGCAATTCAAATATTTAAATGTCTAGTTAAAATAGCTCAACTAAACAAATTACTGATATTAACATTCAGTACTTGATGGTATCCAGTGCCACAGAGACAGGTGGTACTTAAAAAGTACACTGGCTCGATACAATAAGTGACTGGTTGATGATTTTTGACTTTTCATTTGGCATATCTATTGAAGCTCTCTGCCATCCTGTCTTAAAATAAATGATCAACTATTCATACACTCAATACAGCCTAATATTAGTCTAAACACTGTCTAAATTATATGAGTCATGATGTTTTTATATGTGTGTTGTACTATCCAGGGATCGGTGCTGCATGGGTAACTCCTCATTGAGCAGATGTCCCAGGTGTCCTCCAAGCAGCTCATGAAGCCACAAGCCAATATTGACACACCAGTAACTGCAGTCAGATGCAGGCAGATAGTGTTACCTGCGCTCACAAAGCTGCACTGGCTTCAGAAGATAATAACAGGATACAGAGTCTTGCCACAAATGCAAGACTCTGTTGTAGTGTGTGACACAAGACTTTCACAAGCAATGGTGGAAATATTTCAAAATAAGATAATGTGTTTAATGTACCTGGGAAGCTGATGAGTCATGTCAGCTGCTGTGGATTCAGAGGGCTGAGCTGTTTACAGCCACAAGAATGCAGAGAAGTCTTCACACAGAGACTTATTTAATCACCCTACTGACACTTCTTTTTGTTGCCACAAATACACTGTTCTCATTGTGTTTCACACGTGGCCTGCTTCTCAATCGCTGACTTCACCCAGAAAAAGGTGATGAAGGATGGTGAGGGAGTTATGTGATGGAAATTCAAGTGGCTACAACTGAGTGCAAAGAGGGAAAGACTTTTGGCATAGTTGGCTCATGGACTTTGGTCCCAGGTGAACTATGCAAACCGGCTACAGTTCAAGTTATATTATAGGGCTGCAACTAACAATATTTTCATTAATAATCTGTCCATTATTTTCGCGACTGTTTTGTGGATAAAAATGTCCGAAAATAGTGAAAAATGCCCTGTGTAATTTCCAAGAGCAGAGGGTGAAGTATGTCTCATCTGGGCAACAGTCCAAATTCTAAAGCTATTCTCTTAATTATCAAGTCTGACAAAGAAAAGCGTCAAATCCTCACATCGAGGAAGCATAAAACAAGTAAATGTTTGGGTTTTTGCTTGAAAAATACTTCAAGGAAAAGTGAACACAAACTCAATTTACCTGCTTTTTAGTCTCAAGAAATTTGGGTTATAGCCACATTTTTTGATTGCATGTACAGCAGGGCTGCAACTGACAATTTTTATTGTTAATTATATTCTTAATCATTCTTTGTTTGGTCTATAAAATGTCAGAAAATGGTAATAAAACATTGATGGGTGTTTCCTTAAACCCACAAGGACATCCTCAAATGTCTTATTCAGATTCAGTTTTCCATCATAAATAAGTAAAGAAACCAGAAAATAATCACATTTAAGAGGCTGGAATCAACTCATTTTGAATATCGAAGAATCACAAACTTTTTAATCTTAAAAACATACTCAACTAATAAAGCAATCATCAAACTTCTTTGCAATTAATTCAAGTGTTGACAGCTTTCATGTACAGTAAATTGTAGTAATGTGAATTGCATGAAATAGTTAACAGTTATTTTATGGTTACAATCTGTGAGACTCACTAAGAATTTAGTTTATAGGCACCTTATTACTGTCAGTGCTGTTTTTTTTGTCAGTGTACCTTTCAGGATTTAGGGGCATTTAGTGGCATCTAGAAGTGAGAATATACATTGAAACCAGCCAAAACTTCTCCTGGTTAGAATCCCTTTAGCGTTTACTGTTCAGGAGCAGTTACCGGGAGCCGAATTATCTGCAAAGGTCTCTTCCTCTCCAAAACAATCAGACCCGTTGAGAAAAAACACTGAAACAAAGTTTCAAGCTACAAATCAGTGGTTTTCCGACGATGCACATTGCATATAGGCTTCCGACTACAGTGGCAGAAAAGCGAATGGCCCTATCTGGAGCCACTGTTTGGTTTGTTCATTCTGGGCTACTGTAGAACAAATGGCGGTGCTTATTTTCAGGTGATTATTCACGAAGGAAACATACTTATAATATTATTTCCCATTTCTGCTGATATATTTCCCTGAATCCTAAACACTGAATTTTTAAATACCCCGAAATTAAGCTAGGCCACTTTAACCCATTAAAACCTGAATCAATATCAGTTTTCTTGTGCTGCAGTCAAACACCTTTCACAAGCATTTACACATTTTAAAACATGAGCACATTGGTTTGATTTCGGTCAAAAACACTGGAAAAAAGCAATCAGCAACTTGGCAAGAAATGTCTCAGAAACTGCTAAATAAACTGTGAAAGGTGAAAACAACAAGAGAGAGAGAGATCAGAAAATTATACCATAATTAGGGAAATATAAAGAAAACTGTTTTTACAATTACTGCAATTTTATATTCAAAATTAAGTTACTGAATATATATAAATTATTAGTATTATAATATAACTATTTTCAGGCGATTTCCTGTTTTTCGGGTAATTTTCTTGTAGATTTCTATACATTTCTTGTTCAGTGACTTATTGCCCTTTTCCATGTTTTTGTGAAAAATCGAGCCAATTTGCACAGGGTTCAAAGGGTTAAGAGGTTAATTTGAACATTGATGGAACAAAAACTAACATGTAAACTGTTATCTTTCTCACATTAATTAAGGGGTTTAACCACTCAATTTAAACCAGCCCAGTAAAGGACATTTAAGGCACGGACTAAGGTGTTTCAGAGAGAAGCTCATCTGCTAATGTATTATGAATGGGACATGTCTTTATATGGGATAAAGGGCTTAAGTTGAGTTCATGTTTTTCCGGTTTGTGTTCATTGTTCTAGTCGTTAGCATAATGTTGAACGCCACCGTTTACCCCCCTTTTTATTTTCCGTTACCGTTGGCCACAAAGAGACCCTCTGCTGCCACAGGAGACAACACTCAGCTGGAGGAATTTGTGAAGCAAACAAAGTGGCAGTCTATGGTAGACTACTGCCAGTATAACCAGTATAACCAGAGACAAGTTAGGTTTTGTGACCTTAACCGGACCGGCAAGCACTGAAACATGGCTAAACATACGCAACAACAACTGTAACACGGCGAGAGTCACACCGCGACAGAAACTCCCATCAATCCCAACGACACACAGTCATTTCTCCTCTGCTACCGACGTCAACCGAGCTTTACTTCTCCATTATGAGCCAAAACGTGAGCTAGGAGCCGGGTCACAGTACAGACAGGCGACTCCTGACGCCCCTGCAAGCAGACAAGTGCTGTCGTCCCAAATGTCCCAAAACACCAAGTTTTTTCAACCGCTAACAAGTTTAACCGTTTTTCAACGAAACTTGTCTTACCTCTTCCGCTGAGCTGGAAAGTGTCCTCTAGTTTGTCGCGAGCTTTTGGTTTTTAAAGCACGGTTTTCCCGACTTCAAAAATCTTCAATGGTGTTTAAGGAAGTGCTCAAGTCTGCTGCTGTTAATTCAGGCTCCCTCTGTCTCTCTGCGTGTCTCGCGCTGCACTGCTGCGGCTCTATGGCAGAGCGCGAGCTGCAAAGGAGTGAGTGTGTGACGTCACCCAGGTGAATACCCAAAGACACACGCACACAAAAACACGCAGAAGTGAGAGTAATGGTAAGGGGATAGGATGTACAGTGGTTTGATCATTATGGCTAAACAATATATCCACAGATGGAGAATTTCTAATGCCAGACCGCTTTTTTCCTGCCTTCATGAATTAATTAGGCCTATTAAATTTCAAGAAAGCGCTAAATGTATAAAGACAAAAAAAAGCCTTACATATTTAAGGTTACATTCAAGTATTATTTTCGAAATAGACCTCTGACGTTTTTTGTTGATTTTTCGTTTATTTATTTATTCATTATTGGTATTTTATTTATTCAGATTTGTTTTCCATAAAAGTTATATGCTCAAGTGTTAATTTGTATTGTTTATATATTCAACTGGATGTAATGGCCAGAACTTGTTTCTAAATAAATATTTGTTGTTCTTTTTAAAACAAGTGAGACTAATGGTTTTGCATTGTCTGCAGCATGCACACTACACACAAATAGAGCTCAGGATATAAAATGCTTTGTATCTGTTAATTTCTGTTTACATTTTAGGCTTTGGTACTGGCCGGACTGAACTGACAACATTGGAAACCTGATATTTCACATTGGAAAACCGCTTCTCTTAGGTAATGTTCCTTATTTATGAGAGGGGAAGGGGTAGTGCAGAACAAGGGACAGTGGTTAAAGTTAAAGTCACCTTTTTAGACTATTACTTGAGTAAAAGTCTTAAAGTATGTGACATTTGAGTATCAATATTAATTTTATGATATTGAATGTCTTTAAGTAGGCCTACTTAAAATAAAAGTACAGGTAATTACTGGGATAAAACAAGCAGTCATAATTCTGAGGACTATAAGGTGTATTTCTTCTTAAAATATACGCCACCTTAAAAATGGCGTGTACAAAACACTTGAAGAAAACAAGGTTTTTTTCACAACCTTAAGGATTTAAAGAACAAAATCTAATTTTTCTTTCCCTCTCATTCCTTTTCTCATCCATCCCTACCTCCCTCCTTCCTCCCTTCCTCCCTTCTCTATTTGTAGTAAGTAACTAAGATGCTTACTGGCAGTTTTTTTTATTATTCAGGAAATGTAATGCAGTACAAGTGAAAGATGCCAGAAATAAAAATCCTATAGTAAAGTGCAGATACTCCCAAAAATGCAGTACTATAACAAAGCATTATTACTTTGTTACATTACACCACTGACTGGGGATACACTCCAAATAGTTTTTCTACACTGGGGAGGGAATGGGGTTTTTTGATTTTTTTGGCCAAAACTTGCAAGTGGGTTTGAAAGGAATGTTTTCTTTAAAAATCTCCAAAATATTACCATTTATCATAGCCAGAAACTGGGAAATGCAGTTATTTAGTCACACTGTTAGCCTGATAAAGCACAGTCTCTCACTGTATCATGTATAATGCTTCAGTCCTAAAAATCCTTGTCCTGAACTTGACATTGTTCCAGAAAACATGAGTTTTTGTAACACAAATGTGTATGCAGCAGTTGCACTTTGCGCCTTATTGACACACAACAAATTTTCCTAGCAGCATGTATAAACAAAAGACTATGGCAGGAGAACCAGCAAACCAGGAAATCAATGCAATGTGCAGGTACACAACCGGTCTGGTCTCTCTCCTTTCATCTGTTACACACAGGTTTCGAGGGTTTGTGGGCTGATTGAAACAGCCCTGCATTTCCATACTGGCCCTGCCCACATCACCTCCACACAAGGCAATGCACACACAGATCCATGTGGTGCTGAGTCATCAGCTCCCACCCACCAAAACTGTATGACTATAAGAGAGAATGGAGCGGTAAATTTAGACAGCCTGTCTCAACTCGTAAAGAGCTATTTATAGCTCCAAAAAGGGCACAACAATGACGTATAGCTTAGGTGACCGGGTTTGAATGCTGATGGAGATTATTGAGTAAGACTATGGACTTACTCATCACCCCGTCACCACCACTAGCATTCAAAGTATGGGACAACAACTGAAGGACAATAGATTTTGCTACAAAAAAAATCCCCATTTGGAAAACTTTTGCAATACATTGCAGTCAAGTAGATCACACAAAAGTCTATTTGTGGTTGCCACAAAAAGTAGTATTACTCATTCAAAAGATTAACCATGCTAGCCAGGTGTAACAAGCACACATATTGTTCATTTAAAAATAAACTTAAATCATGAGATGAAAGTCAGATTTCCCATTGCGTGTTGCATCAAGGCTCTGAGAAGTAAACAGTTGCTCTGGAGAAGATAACTTACTGCCTATGAATAAGATACTTTTTTTTCTATAAAATATGGCAACCTTTTATCAGCTACATGGAGAATCTCTCATCCCATATGACTGAATGATGGCCTCCATGATCTTCCTATTTTCACCACGCTAGTATTATACCAGCATGCTATCGTGGTCTGTGTCTGTCAAATCTTTCCCCCTTTCATTGTATAGTTGTACTTAATTTTATTGGTTACATGTTTATGTGAATTGTTATGCACTAATTTATTTTATTATCATTTTTGAGTTACTTGTAATGTAAATTGGGGTTTCTGTAATGTCATTTGTAAACTAAAATGAAATATAATAGTAATAATAATATTAATGAC
This sequence comes from Plectropomus leopardus, assembly GCF_008729295.1. Lineage (NCBI taxonomy): Eukaryota > Metazoa > Chordata > Actinopteri > Perciformes > Serranidae > Plectropomus > Plectropomus leopardus. The sequence goes on along the minus strand of NC_056464.1, from coordinate 16,747,176 downwards.
CTAAAGTCATGGCTAAAATCTAGTCAAGTGTATGACTATATTTGACTCTTGAAATCTGATGAGTGTTTGTATTTTATGTTTATATTTTACGTTTTATGTACTGTTGTCCTTTTTACATATATTAAGTACTCCTATGAAGTTTTCTCTGTTGTATGTACAGTTCTATTTTTCCTGTTTTAATGTGTTGTGTTCTATAATTGTCATGATACCTGCCTAAGGACCACAGGTTGAAAATCAGCCGAGCTGGCTAAACTGGCACATTAGCACATTTATAGAAAATGTCCACATTTAAAAAAAACCAACAAAAAACCAAAGAAACCCCGACACACACGTTAAGGCCCACAACAGAAAAATGTGCCTTTTTCCATTACTTCCACTTCCTGGAAAATTCTCTATATTCACTGCTGACCTCATGCTGCACTAGTAGTTGTAAATAAAATTTCCATCCCAATAAAACTATCATGGACTTTCGATCAGTAATCCCAGCCTGCCACTCCTGTCAAATAAACCTGCCTCTGGCTTTCTCAACTGATATCCAGCAGATTTGCACTTGAGTAACCCCTCCCTGTGTTTTGTCCAGCCCTGCATTCTGGTTCAACAGGAACTGCATGAAATTGGGGAAGCAAGATTTTCTTCTCAACAGGAGCAAGCAAGAAATATTTGGTCACTATTACCACGCTCTGAAGGAAGAAATGTAGGACAGAGGGGGTGCATAGTTTTCTGAAGTAAAGTGACAGTAACAAAGTTCACTGCTCAGTGACACAAAATTACCCCATGTCGGTTGAAAGTTAAAATTAGAGGCATTGCTGTTGGCTGTAACTAACTTGAGTTAGTTCACCGTGAAAGAGATAAACCTGACTGTTTTGAGACTTTGTAAGAACACTAGTACACTGTAAAATCTGACAAATTCATTTTACTATAAAAAAAAATCTAGGGAACCAATTGCCTTAAAAATGTTAGTGAATTTAACTATTGGTCTAAATTTATGCTTACTCAATATGTTATATGTAATTTTAAGTTTACTTAAAATTTAGACATATTTAATTAATTTTGTTAAGTTGTTGCAACTTGAAAATGACAAGTTGCAAATTTTCTAAGTTTTAGCAACTTCAGTAAACCAAACTGTGCTACATATCTGTATTCTTGATCATGACAATACTCTGTGTCATGATCAAGCTAAATCAGACTAACTTAATTTACTAAAGTTGTTAACACTTATAGATAATTTCACTTGTCATTTTTACGTTGCAACAACTTCACAAAATTAAGTAAATAAAGTATTTTTTTAAGCAAACTTTACACTTTGCTATAGAGTAAACAAATTTAGACAATAGTTATATTTACTTACATCTTATCAAGGTAATCGGTTTCCAAGATTATTTTAGCAAGTCAACTTGTCAGATTTTACAGTCTAGCATGACATGACACAGCATATTGTTTAAAACCACTGGCTTCATATTTGCTGTGTGAATTAGACTCATATTTGGGCAGGGGACCCAGACGGTTCCTGTTGTGACGGCCATTTCTACCATCCCAGCAGTGCCAGGGCAAACATCACGATGAGTAATGAGGGGAACAGACACAGGGAGGGAGGGATGAAAAGCAATCTCTAAAAAAGGGAAAGAAACAGTCCTTTCATCAGGAGTCATGCCGCAGACTAAATCTGCTTTTCTCTAACTGTCCTTGTTTACATCTCCTTTTCTTTTTTCAGCTGTTTTCAGTTCCTCGCCTTTCACAGCCTTCTTTTCTTTCACACATGCCTTTTCATGTTCCAAGACAGATAACCGTGTGTTTGTAGACAAAGAAGTTCAACAGGTTCTTCCTTCAAATGGCCTCGAGGTAAACCAGACCAGTATTTAGACAGATATAGGGTTGGCTTCGCACATACATGTCAACATACTGGTGGTAAAACATTTGGCAAGACATGGTTTGTTATCTCTAAAAGCAGCATAACCTTCCTCTTTTAGACACAGTAATTTCCCTCTCAAGTGTTGATAAAAAAATGCCAAAAGGACATCTACAAGTGTTTAAACTATTGTACCACCAACCACAACAGCAGATAACACGCTGAGCTGGAATATCAGCGGGACTCCGGTACATCCTGTTGTGTTGATTATTTTTGTCTGTCATTCATACTTATCCTCTATTGTCTAACATATTCTCCATGAATTAGTTTGTGTATAGCAGCATTAGACAAAAACAAAGATCAGGTGGAACACTTCCTGTTACTTAACTAATGAACCCTGACTGAGTGGAATATTTTCAAGTTATTTGACATATTCAATGCATAACAATGACAGCACAAAACAACTGATTACCTGTGTGATTACCCCAAACAGTGAACAAAATAACTGCGGGACGTTTGTGTAAAACAAGCCATTTGGATGAATTTTGAGCAGATTATTTCCTGTGAATACTATATCCGACATGAGCTTTCTGAGCTTTTCAAGTCTGGAGCTGCTCCATAGTTGCAGATGACGCTGAATGCAGCCAGGGTAATGTACTGAATATACAGATACACTTTCTGTTTCAACACCAAGGATACTACAACAGAATAAAGCTAATTTTGGTATAAAAATAGAAAACAATCAGTCCGTGGGTCCACAGAGTCAGTCTCCCATTAATTGTCTATGGAAGAGCTCAACACTTTAAACTTGATGAAATCAAAAGTTTAAGACTTACTTCCCTTGTTTCTGGCATTGAGAGAGAGTAGCTCATGTTCGCAATTATATTAATTGAACTTTTCAAAACTATGGAAACAACACTCTGAAATTATTTATTTAAGTGGTGTTCCTTTTTGATGGTGGTCAAGACACCCAGGTTTTGGTCGAACATATTCTACATCTAGAAAATAACATGTCCCCCTCTAACAACCCTCTCCTCAGTGTTTGGTGATGTGGACGACTTTGGGTCTATAGCATGGTAAGTTGCTGACTTGCATTTACCAGTTTCATGTAGGCCACTCTGGAAAAAAGGCCCCTTTGACTTTCAAACATAGGTTTTACTGTTTGATTGTGAAACACAGTAAAAATGTTGGCCAGTTGTTGTTAAATCTCACATCATCCTTTGACTTTTCTTTATCAATTTTCTCTTTTGATTCCACATTGTTTTGCCTATTGGAGATTTGCAATACAAGCACTGTATCTCTATCTGATGTGGATTTGAAACTTTTCATGTGCGCAAGGAGAAGATGTCCTTTCACTATTTTTAGAGGTCCTTTTCTTACAATTCGCCGAGACCACAGAAATTGAAGGCTATTGATTCAACCCTGCCGGCGGTTATCTAATCACTCTCTGCGTCTCTGGTTCCCTGGCTACTAAGGCAAAGGTTTTGTGAATGTATTTTGCATGTGTGAGAGACCATGTGACCAAGTTCATGCTCAAGACAAGAAGTGGAACAAGGTGTCTTTAACTTTCAGGTGCTTTAAGAAAACTTTCCCTGCTTACGACGCCTTTCTCACTTCTCTCTCTGTCTGTACTTCAAGTGAGTATTGGGTCACTGACACTCCTGGGATCATGTATCTAGAGCAACCCCAATCTTCCTATTTTCTGTTCTGCCTACTTTCTGACTGACATGCAATCACTTCATCTTTACTCATCTAATTGGGAATGATCTCTTGGTCTTGATCTCTGTATCCAGTAACAGTGTCCTCAGCAAATGCTCCCCTCGGCTCCCTTTCTTTTTTTATTATCAGTACAGACAGCCTTTTAAAATTATTAATGAGCAAATCAAATACCAGTTTTGAATGCTCAAAGGACATTTACTGGCTGATAAACTGAAGCCACATCCCTTTTCTTTTCTTTAGTGAGCTCTCATGTTGGGCCTGTTTTGGTTAATTCGCCATCATTAATATTGCAGATGTTAAAAAAGAAATAGGTCAAAATGTTTTGTGCTGTTTCTTTGTCTTTAAATATTCATGCTAGCACTGCTTTCCTGGTTGCGGTCCATCGCTGTCGGACTGGGTTGTTTTGGCTTCGTGGAACTCTTTGGTATAACTAATTAACTTATCTGAGATGGCTTGCATTATGCAGCAGTCTGGGAAGTGAATAGGGTGAAAAGAAGGGCTCATTATCGATCTCTTCTTTCAGTGGATGGAAATGTGTTTAATATTTGCCCAAGTTACATCTGCAACAGGGCAACGGTTACCAGTAATGATGCATAATCCTCTGGACAATACAAATATGTCACTTTAATTTGACCTAAAATCAGAGTGCTTCCATGAGCTGATTATGAGACAATGGGCCTCTGGGCACAGATATGCAAATGGCCCCACCACCTCTCCTGCACAGGAGCAAGACACTCAGAATTTGTAGTGGTTTTGCATCTTTGTGTAGTCGCTATGCATCTTTCTTGCAGTATCTGTGGTCATTTTGTGTTTCCTTGTGGTAGTTTTGCATCTGTTTGCAGTTTCTTTTTATCTCTCTGTCATTTGAGTCTCTTCCTGATTGGTATGTGTTAAATTAGTTTCATTTTACAAGTGAAGGCCACAGGGCCCCCTGACTATTTGGGCCCCCAAACCAGTGAGGTGTAGGCCCATTCAGGAATCTATTTATAGTGACTCTTTTGGGTTAATCATAGTAGTGATAATTAATGTAATGCAGAATTGCCATATTGTGATCTACAATGACAATATAAAAATAAGATGGCTTAACAAATAGAGTATTTCTTGTTTAGAGTGGGGGCATCATAGGCTTTTGATATAAAACTGAAAAATGTGCTGACAAGAGAGGACATCATAGTAGGCTGGCACACTTAATAGATGATGTAGGCTACATCAAAGGACACATGGCAGTGGATGGACACAACACTGATTGTTGCAGGATGTAAACTGGGACTTTCTGACTCTGCAACAGCTTGAAGTGACTTTCTCTCCCTTGACTTTTACATGACATAACCTCATCAAACCATCAACAAATAAATAAATTAATTATATATAGTAGATTTTCCCTTTCTTGTTGTCTGTTTGAAGCAACACATGTGTGCAATACAAGGTTTATACTCACAGTTCTATTAATTTCCCAGTAATAATGAAAAACAGAGCTACCTGAACTTGTAGTGCATATCATGCACAAGTATATTTGGTCTGAAAGTGAAAATTTCACTTTTCTAACTGTATCTAATTTATCAATCTTGTTTTAACTGTGTAAACTCAACAACCCCAGCATCAAGTGTATACTGCCGGACAAACAGAAATATGCAGGAGGAGCTCTCAAGTTCAATTTAGCTGAGATCTACTGTATATGGCTTGACACACTGCTGCCCTCTGCTGGATGAGAAACGCACTTAACTGAACTGTTTGCCAATGCAACAAACAATGGAAACATAAACATGCCGTCTATTATGCACTTATTTCAGCATTATCCTGGTATTTTACGATTTTGTAAGACAATTGACTTAATTACTTTATAAAGCCATTTTGAGTGTGCTTCATTTTTGTACTAAATTGTATATTTTAATATCATGTAGATATAGGGGTGGAGTTGAAAGATGGAAAATGTGCAGAACTTGTGATAAAATAGTCATGCTTATACAAAATGCTGACATCAGTTTACCAAACAACTTAACCTTTATGACATATTCTTAACAAAAAGGGAACACTGTGCTCCACAAAGACAGTGAAAATGTAGAAGATACTGTATTGGAATTGACATCACTAAGCAGGAGTTCATGTTTAAGTGTAAAGAAAAAAAATCATGTGTAAGAAAAGGCAAAACAGCTCTGTGACAGCACACAAAGTATACTTTTTAAAGGAGTTTATTTCTATATGTATCTATATACATAAACATTTACAATGCACTATATGCAAGAGGTACAATCCATAATAACACTATACGTATGGCAGATAAGAAACAGGTAGAAAAGCTGAACAGGACATGATGAGCAAAAGTGTGCTTCAGAAATAATGTAGTTTGATGGGTTAAAGATCACATGTAGCACAGCTGTATTCCAAATGGAGCAGATAATGCCTTTAGGTAGGTTATTTAAAGAGACAAATCATCCCAAAATCAAAATGGCATATTTTTACACTTCCCTGTAAAGCTATTAATCAATCTAGTTTTGGTGTGACTTGCTGAGTGTTATTGATATCACCCGCAGAGAAGTCTGCCTTCTCTCTAATGTAATGGAACTATATGGCACAAATAAATAAATCTGAGAAACCTAACAGCAATGTCTCTTTCTAGACCTGATTACTCAAACTAATCCACAGACCTTGTTCCCAGCAGTTTCATACAGGAACTATTTTCTGTCTACCAAGCTACACCTTGTGAGTGAGTAGATGCATACTTCCTTCTGCACTGTGTTGTGTTGTTGGGTGTATTGCAATTCATACCAAACTAATCTAGTCTGTAACACAGCACTATCAGGAAGGACAAGGGAAAATATGTATTTCTGATTTCAAGGTGAACTGTCTCTTTAAGAGAAACTACAGACACGAGATTATGTTAAAACAGTCGAGAAGAGTGAAACTCCAGTGTTACACTACTGCTGAAGACATGGGCGGCTCAGATGACTCTTAACACTGGCAGTTTATAGATCATATGACAATGGCTTTTTTTTTCCCAGACGTTTCCATAAAGTGTGATTTTGTCCAGCAGTGTATATACAGCATGAAAAAAGGAATTAATAAAAAATGGCACAATAGTATTTTCTTATGTTACTGGACTGTAACTGAACTGTTCAAAATACTAGAAGGTTAAGGTATATAAGAGTAGATAAAAAGCTAATGTTATCAAGGTCTCTTCTGGAGACATGTACAGTACTTTGATGATATAAAGACAAACAAGGAGTACAATTTCATTTCAGGCACATTCATCATTAACGGCAAATTTCACTGCATTCAACTGGAAGAAATAAATTGGCACTTCAGAACTGTATGGCATTTTTTTCTTCAAAAACATACAGATTCGAATACAAAGTATCTTTGAAAGCATCCATCATTAAAAATACTGTCGAGTGGTTGTCATGCTGAGGGTCATTCTGTAGCTTTTTAGCTTCAATATAATAGTAAAACTCCACAAGAAATATAATGTACACACACTGGGATGATTAAAATGACCTCTAACTCAGAACATCATGTAACACCATTTTCTATACAAACAATTCCTATAATTCACTGCAATATCTGCAGCGTATATTTCACAATATATATTCAGAATACCAGATATTTCTCTAAAACGGTGACCAATGTTTTCCCTTTAACTAGCTGTGAATACTACTACAGAGCAGCGATTGTTTGATTTGAACACCCACTGTCTGGCATATAAAAAATGAAGGATGTAGGTTCTTCTGCAGAACCAAAAGAGTGGTGGGATTAGCCTTGTAAAAAGGTGAAACAGAGGGAATAAAATTATCTTTATATAAAGAATTTGATGTATCCAAGCTTCTCCTAAAAGGTAGAGGCTAAAGTGAGTTTTCATATGATCTCCAACAAGTGGTTTCCACTTCTCCTTTCCACATAGTGTCGTCCCCCATGTTTACCTTCCTACCATTGGGTGGCAGCCTTGTCTTATGGTTACATTCTCACACGATATTCCACAACAGGTCAGATGTGATGATTTCTTACTGACGGTCTGAGTTCAGAAGCAGCAGGTAGCTATGTTGTGCTCCACAGAGGAGTTTGTAGCAGTCACAGACAGCAGGACTTTTTTGTTTCATTGAGCAGGTGCTATAAAACAGTAGCCTCCTCCATGGCATTCACCCATCTGAAAAAACACAAGAAAAGCAACAAGAGAAATTTAAAACAACACACCACTTATTTTTACAGGACAAGGTCACTTTACTCGTCCCAGACTTCTGCTTTTGCCATGCTGACAGGTTCTCATAAAAAGATACTACTGGTTGCATTATGGTTAATGAGGGATCAACTTTTTTTCAGAGCTTGACTCATAGGAAGGTTTATAGGTCAGGATACCTCTGCTTTTCCCAAACACTGTGGAAATGCAACACTAATTTGTTAAAACTGCTGCACAGCAGTTTGGCCATTTGGGTGCCCTATGCGTGTTGCTTCGAAATTTTTTACACTGTAGAAATCCACAGAATAATGACAGGGAAGTGAAGTTTTGGTCAATGAGGTAGAGAGAAACAGAGCATGATAGCTGATCTGAAAATCTTTTTGTAACTTAATGACCCTGACCTATAATTCAAATTTATTATTCCAAGCAATTACACATATCATTTTTCCTATAACGTTCGAATGCTGCTTATTGTAATTTTGCTTGTTAGTGCATCTTAATGTGTATATGGCGGTGGCACTAAGAGTATTACCAACAAACCATTACACATGATAAATAAAGGATCTCCAAACCTATTTGTCTTTTCTATTTCTGGATTATATTACTGTATACTTTGTTAACTTCTTTTTATGATTTATATTTTTCCTCTCTAATTTTTTCCCCTTTTGTTCCCTTCCTCCTCCTGCCAAGTTCTTTGTAACTTCTACTTTCTAAACTGCTATAAAATGATGTTGTGCAAATTATAATCACGTGGATACTGTATATTTTAACCTGGCACTGATATAAATATTTAGGAGTTTAATCAACCTAATGCTTATATATCAGGCGATAATAAGTTTGAGAAAGATGCAAACTGACCAGGACATTTCACAGGTGACAAATCATGTAATGGAGACACTGTCTATGTCAGTGTAGTTCAGCATTTCAGCATTTCTCTACTGTAATTTCTTGTCATTTATCAACTGATTTATACAAAGACACTAATATATCTGTCATAAGCTAATACTGACTGATGTATCGACTTGGTTGACTTGTTGATCTGTCTCCTGTAAACTGGATTTGCTTGTTTTCTACTGTACATGTCTATAAAAATATGCACTCAACACTATCTCAACTCTTTGTACAAGGCGAAACCTGTAAAAATGAAGCTGACAGTAAGTAACAAGCTGATCCAAATAAATTGTTAAAAGCCATTATGATAATCGGTGCCTTTTGTACAAGTCAGATTAAGCTGAAAGAGATAAACAAAACAAATGCCTTTCAACAAAAAAGCATTAGCTGTCAGCTTGACTGGTTACTGACACTATGCCACTATACCAAGAATGCCAAAAACAGCCACATATTCATCATGCCCAAGCATATTTTTATCCGTCACAGATACGGACTCTAATGCTGTCAGATTAACACTTTTCAGAAAACATCCCAGCATTACAGAACCTACATACAGATAGAATAAACAACTAATGAATACAAAAGCTGGTATGACACCTTGGAATTAAAACAAAGCAGTGTTTTATGTCCTGAAAAACAGACACAATCTTTACAAATGAACTAAAGGTCCAAATCAGGAATACTCAACTTGCTTTGCCTCGGGCCACTGTTGCAAAATGACAGTTTTTTTAAGGATTTGTAGACATTAGGTAAGTATGGTGCTAGGGATTTCCCAGTCGTAAATTCCAAGTGTAATGCCCCAAGTCATATTTCCAACCCCACGTGGCAGCAGAACCTCAACATCCTTAACCTGAAAATTCAAGATGGCTTCTTTATGAACCAACTGTGGTTGTGATATATTGTTAGTAGCACTTCCGTCTCAATCGTTTCCCATTAAAACAATCGCACACACAGTCCTGTCCATCTTCTATCTGTGGACTTGTTGCTACGCTGCTGTTACTAACTATAGCTAAAAATGGCTAGAACAGATATTGTTAACAACATCTTGGTTTTCCCAAGATGTGGAACTTGAACTGGAATGTGGTCAGCTAGGGTGTGACATCATTCCCAGCTCCGACCGCCGACTTCCGAGGTAAAGTGGAATGCAACGTAAGCCTGGACATCAAGGGGAAGCTCCCCTGGCACCTTTTCTTGACAAGCAAACTCTGTTTTAATGCTTTTTTTCCATGCACCCTAACACCTTATTTACATTCAAAGCACCAAAAAAAAAAAAAAAATTCAGGTCATACAGTAGTGTAAAGGAAAGTGCACTTAAGGAGGCACAAAGCTGCATACACAGGCATTTTGTCCTCGCTGTCTGCTACGCATTCCACACATGTTGACACACAAACACACACACACATTTACACACTAGCAGATCCCTGGTGGTCTAGTGGTTAGGATTCGGTGCTCTCACCGCCGCGGCCCGGGTTCAATTCCCGGTCAGGGAACACAGTTTTACCATGTCAGCTCCAATACCAAATCAAAAGCCATATATCTATCTGCATAAACATCACCAGTACCTGCGTGCCGTGTGTGGATCATCGGCCCTGAAAGTGTAGTACAGAGTCTTCTTGTGGTAGAGATGAAACACATTGCTGCTTTCCTCACCCTCTGGCCTCTCAGTCAGCTTGACAGTGAAGCCCTGCAGAGGTAGACTCTCCGAAGCCACTTTATCCTGGTCATACATGAGTAAAGACATCAAACACAGGCATACAAGTTAAAAACAACCAATCTCGCTGTCAGCAGTAATATGTGAATAACAAGAATTTCATGTCTCAAGAAGAACAAAGCAGTGCAACACTCAGATGCACACTTGTTAAAAGAAACAGAGAGAGCACAGAGAATCCCTTCATTAGTCACATGAAGTGTTCTGCCGAGGAGGAAAGGTTGAGCAGCGGAAGTGTGAGCGTTGAATAGTTCTTTGCTGCATTGCCAAGCTTCATATGTGAAGAAGAAAAAGGATAGACAAAGACTGTGAAGATATGCTTCCATGATGTAGTGATAATGAGAGAGTGTGTGAGTGTTTTGGGGCTGGTGTGGGAGACTCTGTGCCCCCTCACCTCACGGGCTGTGAAGGTGTAGAGCACCTTGTCTTTGAGGAGGAACCACAGTCGCTTCCACTTCCTCTTGCTCTTCTTCCGGCGCTGCAGGCTGCCGCTCATGGTGGAGCCCTCCACAGTAAGCGACACCTGACAAAAGGCATGACACATTAGACTCACATCAACCTACATCAATGCAGATACACAAATAGAAGGACTGGATAACATGAGTGGAAACTTAAGCAATGTAATGCAACCCACAAACTACAAATGACTGTCTCCACTCTTTCTGACAGTTCCAACAAGAATTGACAATAAGAGCAGAAAATCTAATTTTGGTAACATTTTATGTAGCAACCATGGTTTTAATGTAGTATATACACATATATGTCTGTATATCTATTTGTGTCATACTGTACCTCATAAAGGGCATTTCTGCTTTTCAATGTAAACATGGTCATGCTTCATGATTAAGTGAGGGAATCAGCATGTTTTGTCCTTTGCTTGAATGAAAACCTGCTGACTTTTAACACATGTAGCTGTCTGATAAGCACTGACAAATACTGAAAGGTATCTTCTGACAAACACTTTATGTCTTTGGAGCTTCATCAAGTTAGTAAGTAAAGCATATTCCCTGACCGGGAATCGAACCCGGGCCGCGGCGGTGAGAGCGCCGAACCACTAGACCACCAGGGACCTGTTTTCCTTTGCAAGCCTGGCATGTATGATAGGCCTGATACAATGAAGATGCTAGTGTCTTATACAAAAAATTGGGCCTAGATTTTACAACACTCAAAATGTGGCTTTTTACAGGCACAATTTTGATCTCAATGGATCACAAACTAATGTCACTGACTTAGTACTAATATGGTCATGATAAGCATTCAGGCAAGGTTACAGAGATTTGATTTGAGTTGGGTTTTGTGTGAAAATATGCTGACTTCTAACACATAAGTCTCTACTCTACTGCTTTATGTTATATATTCTTAATTACATGGCCTCTACCACTTCTCAGGCCTGAAAGATTAGTTCATTGATTCATGGTGTTTGTGCTGTAATTATTGTAGAGATATCTGTTTAGGCCATTTGATGGAGTTTAGTGTTTTGCCTGAAGGAGAATCTGCTCACTTTCAACAGTCTGTTTTTCACATATATGGGCATCAATTTGTGTCATTGGGTCTGAATGAAATTGCTTCTCCTGTTGAGTGAGTGAGTAAATAACATTCCCTGACCGGGAATCGAACCCGGGCCGCGGCGGTGAGAGCGCCGAATCCTAACCACTAGACCACCAGGGACTTAAACCTGGATATGTGACTTGTGAAACAGCTGCCAGTAGGATTCACTATCTGCCTCTTCACTCTTCGTTCTTATCTACAGTGGTTGAAAAAACTGGTATGTAATGCAACCATCTTGCAGGTTATGGTCTATGATGCTCTTGTTTATGAGACACTATAAACATACTTATAGTGCATTATAATCTGCTTACAGCATTATGTAATTCTAATTACAAGTACTCATAAATATTCACAATGCTTTAAAACAATTATATTGTTTTCCAAGGATCATAGGGTATTATTATCATAGTTGTACAACATAAAAACCTCTTTACTGCAAAAACAGAAATGTCATGCAATCCTGCTCCTGCAATTACGATTTGGGTGACATCGTCTATGATGCTCTTGTCTATAACGCATTATAAACACACTTGTAATGCATAATAATGTGCTTATGAGCACTCATAAATATTCTTAATGCTTCGTAACAATATTTTTTGTGTGTATTATTAACATAGTTGTAATATTTTATAATGATTTTATTATTTATTATCATCATAATTAGAAGTGAATCTCAGAGGTAACTGGCTGCTTTAAAGAGGGACTTTAACTCACTGTGGTGTGGAGAGTGTGTACAGTTCAAAGGTGTCAGGCTTCCCCCGTGCTGGTAGCACTGTGAACTCCCTGCCCGTGCCGTGAGCAAAAGACAGCCAGGGTACTCCGGGAGCTGGTGGCACGGGGAGGAGGCCAAGCAGCTTTCATCTGCACACTCTCCCCATACTGCGGTGACACTAGATTGTCTCACATTCCTGTTTTTGGTAAAGAGGTCAAAAGTGAACTTTGTCTGCAGCTGTTTTGCACTTCACACTAACAACTTGAGTGCATCAGCTGTCCTACATGCCTGACATTCCAGCACACAGGCTTGCTGCTGAAGAAAAACAGGTCCCTGGTGGTCTAGTGGTTAGGATTCGGCGCTCTCACCGCCGCGGCCCGGGTTTGATTCCCGGTCAGGGAATATTCTTTGTGCAATTATAAAAATCTGCAAGCTGTTTCAACTACAAAAATGCAATACAATCCTGTGTCACCAAGGTGTGGGTAGTGTATGCACATGTTGTTTCGCTTGCCCTTCTTGCTGCTAGCTCCTGGAGCTCCCTGCCTTTCCAAAAGCCAAAACCTAAAAAATGCACCCTACATCACTGTGGGCTTTTACTCACTGCTGAAACTCCCTTATAATCATAATTATAATGTATTGCAACTATGATAATGATCATACCATATGATCCTTACAAAAATACTGTTATTATGAAGCATTATGAATATTTATGACTGCTTTTTTAACTGGAACAAGAACTTAAAACTTTAGACAAAAAGCCATTTAGTTTTCATCATTGCCATATTCTCAAGAAATATAATCTGCTCAGTTGGGAAAATCTCCTGAAATACAAAAATGTATGCCTTTTTTATAAAATGATAATAATGCATGGTGTAGCTACTCCTAGAGCTGTAGCTGGTGGGGACTGCACAATCCCAATCAGGAAATCCCACTTTTTTCCTTTAGAGCATCTCATCAATGAAACACAGCAACACGATCCATTAGGGGGTCCCCATCATATCTTCTCACAGGTTTTAACAGATGACATTATATCACCACAATCCTGGCTTCCCACCATTGGCTCACTGTTAATTTTAGAATTGATTTTAAGATTTTACTGATTGTTTTTAAAGCTCATGTGTGCAAGTAGGTGTATATGTCCCTGGTGGTCTAGTGGTTAGAATTTAGCGCTCTCGCTGCCACAACCTGGGTTTGATTCCCAGTCAGGGAACATTGTTTACTTAGTAATTCAATAGTGGAGTCCATCTGATTAAGAATGTATGACATATAGCTCTACAGTAGGCAATCGTGTTGAAAGTCAGCATGTTTTCATAGGAAAATACACTGAACTCAAATCAACTGTCATCAACCTCACCAAACGCATATTATGACCATATCATCACTGAGTTAGTGACATCAGTGTGTGATACATTGTGATCAAAATTGTGCCTGTGAGATGCCTTATTTTGAGGCTTGTCTAAAGCAAGTTGAAAGGAAAAAGAGGTACAGATGTACAAGTGTAGTCCACCTGGTTGAGAGAGGAGATGCTCTTCCTGCTCTTCCACAGACTTGGGGGCTGCAGACTCTGGAAGACAGCAGAAAGGGGGCGGCTGGCCCGGTGAGTCCGAGGGCTGGAGTTACCGCACGCCCCTGACACGCTGCCACCTGCAAACACACACTTCCAGTTACTACCACATCAAACAAGAGGAAGAAACACACCAACATATCCTTCACGAGACACTACTACACAAAAAGCTGAGATTCACCTCGTTTCCTGAGCTCAGCGTAGCAGTGGTCACACACTTTGGCCACCCTGTCTTTGAGGTACTTCAGTGGGTATCTGTTCCTGGAACAAGCACGGCACACCACCTGCACAGAGACACAAAACACAGAGAAAGACAACGTTCAGCTTTAACGGGCTTTCTTTAACTTCCTGATCCTTTATTTTTGACCCAAAAGGAGAAACAACAATTTGATCAACAATAAACAGTAGGTGTCGAGCGATATTGGTTTTTCAGGGCCAATACTGGTAGAGATTATTAGTGGTTATTGAGACTGATAATTGATATTTGGAACCGATATGCATTTACAATAAAAAGGAAAATCTTGGTCAATATTTAGGAATTTGGAATATAACAAACTCCAACAAAAAAAACTTGATGAAAAGCCTGTCTAAATGCCTTTAGCAAATGTGTATCTGACCTTGCCACAGGCGTTGCAGTGGTGTCGTCTCAGCGTGAGGCTGAAGTCGGAGGTACAGTTCATGCACATCATCACATGAGAAACTGGCACCAGTACGGGAGCAGCCTCACCCAGGGCCATCCACAACTTCTCACGAGCCTGTGGACACATACAGTGTTAGATGAGGTGATGAAGGATTATATACAGATGCCACTGCATATAAAAACACCTAATTATTACTGTTAGTTAAAGGAATATGAGTGATTTTTGCAGTAATCATTTCAGTATTCAAATTTTATGAACCGACCCAGAAGAAAAACAGCCTTTTTAAACTTGTCTTACCTCACTGCAGGGTCCACCAAATGTACAGAGTCCTGCAGCGTGGTCTGCTATGGCTCGACTCAACGTGTGGAACCAATCCTCTCGCTCTCCAACTGAGCTAAAGAGAGAAAAACACAAACAATCTGACCCAATACTTCTAACAGGCTTTAGCATATATAGTCATATTGTCTTGCAGGAGAATAGGGTCAGTCATAACTAAATCTGCACACTTTCATTTCAAGGTTTTGGCACTCAGATGCTCACCTGGCTGAGAGTGTAATGGTGATGTCAGACACCTCGATCCTTAGACAGTTCAGCACATTGTCTAGGACAGGTTTGCTTACCTTTGTGAATGAGAAGGGCAAAAACACAAACATTTCAACCAAAAAACCCTCTTTTAGTACAGATATTAAGTTGGAGATGAGAAAGGTGAATGTACCTTCATCCCAGAGAGAGATAGTGTGTTCTTCAGCCTGTATTTTCCATCCTGCTGAGGGTAGGTGTACAGCATTATATCGTTCATCTGATAAAGAACATAGAGGGAGGAAAGAAAAGGTATATTATGTTAGGTTGTTTTGCCTGTTTTTGCAGTTATTTTAACTCTCTTTGCAGCTGTTTTGCCTGTTTTTGTAGTAATTTTGTGTCTTTTTGCAGCTGTTTTGCCTGTCTTTGTAGTTATTTTGATTCTCTTTGTAGTTCTTTTGCATCTCTATGTGGTCAATTTCTAGTCTCTTACTGGACTGGACAGCTGTAATTTTAAGTGGCATTTTGCAGGTGACAGCCAGGGTGGCTCTGGACATTTTGGGCCCCTGGGCATGTGCCCAGCAGACCCATTCAGTAATCCATCAATGCAGTGAAACCTCATTTCCCAGCTGTTCAGTATGTAATACCCCCTGTTTACCACAGGGTGGTGGTGTCACATTAAGAGAAATATCTAAAACAATTGCAGCACACATCTCTTTGTTTTTTCTCTTTCCTCAAAAGTAACTTTCTGGACTCAACTACTTCAATCATGTTTCCTTTCACAGCATTCACACGTCTGTGCAACCCCTCAGCACAAAATTCCCATGTATGCACACAACAAAATGAGGCATTAATGGTGTTTATTTGCTCGTCAGACCAAAAGTATTGTGATCCCGTGAACACACTGAGAAGTCCATTGTGTTATGAGGGGTATTTCATTTCTTCCCAGACAAAAGAGATGACATAATTGGTCACACCTAATGTGTGCTCTAAACATCCGCTGGGGCTGTAAAGGCAGCATCCAGGAATTCTCCACCCTGCTCCAGGCTCCAGGCCTCCCATCGACCCTCCCAGCCTTGTCAAACTACACTGAGAACCAGGACTGGGTGGAACCGGCCACCTTGGCCACAACAACAACAACACAAACAGCCGCAGTTAACAGGTTCACTGGCTGACTGGCTGGAGACAAAACAGTGCATGTTAGCCAAGCCCGAGGCCCTGCCTGCGACCTCTGGGCTGTGGCCACCGCAGTTCGTCTGCTCCACCCTGAAAAGCTCATTCACTCAAAGATTCCTTCCACAGAAACCCAGCCAAGTTAACAAAAGACTTTCTCAGATGAGACACAACATGTACCTAATCGACCTCTTGACACCCAAGACATTTAGTTTTAGAAACAGCGGCATTTCATCTCCTCCACTAACCTCTTTCACTCACATCCTCTTCCTTCTGGCAGCTTTCTCTATCTTCATCCACCATATAATCCCTTCCCTCACTCATTCACCCTGCTTCTCTTTCTTCTCTGAGACCAGGCTCATGACATGGTTGCATCCTCTCTCCATCCCTGAGGTGAGTGATGGCTTTCATCTTCACTGTTGTTTGGATTCTCTTTCCTTAAAAGCCCATAAATAACACCTGACCCACTGAAGCCGTCAACTTCAAGCGAGTGAATGGTTTTATATCCCTAATAGCCTACGAGTATCAACCACAAACACTTTTCGGCAATCGTTCAACTGCAATCCTGTTTAGAGGGACTCGGAGAATGATGGAATAGAGCAAAGTGAAGATAAAAACATATTCTGTTTGGATCAACTAGAATAAGCTGAAATCACAAATGCTGCTCCTGCGGATATGTAGCTCAAGCATAATTCATAACATGAGACAGCACTGATTGCACATAGAACAATAGAGTGGGCTTCTCTATTTCACATTATGTGTTTGTGTAGCACCACCAGCACCACCCCTCCTCCGCCGCCTCCTCCTCCCTGCATTCTACAGGGTGTCTGGCCTTCACTTTGCTGTCAGTCCCCTCCCAATACACAGGAAGCCAGCATCCAGTGACCCACACCAAACATCCTGTAAGGAAGTGGGGCCCTGGAAAACAAGTCCTGAGAGGGGAGGAGAGGAGAAGAGCGGAGAGGAGAGGGAGGCCCTCTCTCAATGGGTGTGGTGCCAAGTGGAGGTCTTAAAGCCTTGGCCTCGTGCTCCCCTCCCAAACTCACCTACCTTGCATACCGACCTCCGCCCAACATTCCCCCATACTTTCGCAGACCACGCTAGCTTAGTTTTTGACACTACTACAATATTACGGCAGGTGATTTCTAATGTCGTGCACCGCGACAAATCACCGATGTAAGCCCTTTTTTTAATTCTAACTAAAGACTCACAGACCTTTATTTTAAAGACTAGTGTTCAGAGATACCAAATGTGTGAGAATAAATTTGGGGGAAATGGATGAAAAAATAATGTAAACATGGAGTCTTAAAGTTCCACACTTAACCCAAATATTTGAATATGTTATTATACAATAATTTCAGCAACCTAGAGAGAAATAGTTTTCTCGCAGAGTTAGGTGAGAAGATTGATACCACTCTCATATCTGTTTGTTCAATTTGAAGCTACAGCAAGGTAGGGGTTGGGGAAAAAATTGTTCTCAGATGCATTCTCTCTTAAGAGATTGTCTTATTTCGAAAAAGCCAATAATTTGACATTTAAAACCGAATTCTTGACATTATGATTGTCTGGAACAATTTTTGAAGGTCAGGCTGTATGCTCCTTACTGCTGAATGATCTGGATGGTGAAACAAAATGGATATGAACATTTGCCTCGTGTAAGTTCTACTTGAATCGATAAATGAGAAAGTACTTAAATTCATCTGTTTCATTTTAATTATGGATCATTACAAATATGCTACGTTTTAAAAGTAGTAAGTTGTCACACAATGGCTAATAAATAAATCGATACTGCATACTGCATGTAGAATTGGATTTTGCTATTGGAAATGTTATGGATATTTAAGGACCTTGCCTGACCTTTGACCTCTTTTCTAACCCTTAACTGCTTAAAAAATGAAAATTAAAGTTAGCCTTAGACCTAAAAAAAATAATTTATTGGTTAGTAGTTGTTGTTTTAAAATTAACTTCATTCTTACAGTAGTTTTCTGATTTTTTTTGAGCTGCAATTTATTTTGGAGGAGTTCTCCAAACAGACAGTGCAAGTACAATATCATCACTCTAAGAGTCATGATTTTAGTCCCTTTACCTAACACATCTCATAGTAAAGGAATACAAAGCTGGGGAACATCTTTTTCAGGTTCCCATTATGCCCTATATAGAGCTTGGGAACATAGAAATTACCCCGTACACATAAAGGTCTGAACACTAACCAATACATTTTAATATGTGTCTGACAGAGTAATATGGAAAGAATTTTACCAGAAACAGGTGTCGGGGCTGCCTGCTTTTCCTCGAGACCTTCATGAGTGTGCCCTCTTTGACAAACATCTGCCAGAAGAAACAGGACACACAGACACACAGAAAATGCATTAAAAAGGCGTATTTGGCCATAAACTTGCTGTTTACACCAGCCTTCAAATACTGCTGAAGGCTGTGTTGCTGTGTTTTGACAGTGTGACAGTAACACTGGCCACATGGTGCTCACCCTTCCTGGCTTCAGGAGGTCCCTCTTGCCCTTCACACTGTACTCTATGTGGACCAGACGCAGCAAGTTCTCCTGAGGGAGCAGAGAGAGATGGAGTGAGATTATCCAATGATGGACGGAAGAGGAGACAGAGAATGAAACTGTCCTTGCTTGTTGGTGAGTGAAAGGGAGGGAGGCGGAAAGGGATGTGATACTAAAAACTGAATAGGGGGGGACAGAGATAGAGGGAGCCTGTGTTTCCACTGTCTGTCAGCCTGCGCGTGTGTCGCTGCATGTGCACAGAGGAGGGGAAAAAAGCGAGTGTGATAAACAGAGGAGAGAAGCCAAAGGGAGGCACAGGGGATCTTGACAGTGAGAGGCAGTGAGAGAGACAGTGGGGGCAGGGTTTGTAAATTATCTCCATGAACTGCTCGGGTCTGAGGGGGGCGTAAGTCATGTCCACCCTTACACTGCTCCCTTTTGTAATGATACACCTGGGACTTTGTGATGACATCATCTTTCCTTGCCTCTGTGCGTTAATCAACAAACTGTGCCAAAGAGGGATAGACCTCTCCTTCACTCCAGCATGTCATCAAGAAGAGGGATTCATACAGAGGAAAACCTCAGCTGTCTAACTTCTTCACGCCTGAGCTCCATCCAAAAAATTGCTCTTTCATTGCCAAGTGGGACATAAAGACGCGTCTCAATAACGGCACGCTGGGCTGTGAATATATCAAACTTGACAGGAGCTAAACAGTCTGAATGTTGGAAACACATGGAGTGTATCCAGACCGAACTCACCCCCTGCTTCAGATTGTCATTGGCCTGGTCTGCCACCTCGGACACGATCACCAAGGCAGCTGCAACACAAACAGAGAGAGAAAGAGAGAAAGAGAGATTTATGCAAAAGCCAATTCAATAAAGACACACTCAGTGACTGTGGCTCAACAAATAACGCTTGATTCATGTCGAGCAGCTGCAATGTATGTCAGTATGTCTTTCACTAATGAAAAAACATCATTATTACGGTTCTAGTTATGAAGATCGCAGAGCTCCATTTAGCAGGTTTACCTTGTGTGTCCTCGTATTCTTTAGAGTCAGGAGAGAGGTTGTTCAGGTAATCTGGAGAAGACAGAAAAAGAAAAAATTAAGACACGAAAATATGGAGCTCAAACTGATTATCTGCTCAAAATTTCATGCTTATTCCACAACATTGTGATTATATTAAAAGCGAAAGTATACAGCCTTTTAAAGAAGAAGGACCACTTTTTCCTCTTCCATATAAAAGCCTGCATTAATCAGCTATGAAATACAGACTTACTCACTTCAGTATAGGCTATTTCTGATGTATTTTATGTTGTAGAGCAAAATGTGAAAGTCTCTCAAGTTTGTGTTAACACTGACCTTTTTTCAGGCATCGAAACAAAAAAAACATTACATTAGAAATGAGGGAACTGGTAGTGAGATTCAAGGCTCATTCATGCACCACTCTATCTATAGTTGACTCTTCTATACATGTGCTACTGTTATACAAAGTTTTAGCACTTTTTTAGCTTCATAACTTCATATGAAGCTAAAAAAGTGCTAACTTCATAGCTACTGCTGGCTGTAATGGCCAGTACTGAACAAAAATGACACAGGCTTGCTTTAGAGATTACCACATACTGAGTGTGATTGTGTGTTACCTGTGAGTAACATTCGGTATTGAAGTACTCTCACTATAACCTGCAGCAGCTGGTGTTTCAGTGGGACTTCAGCTTCTTCTGGGCTTCTTGTCTGCACACACACACACACACAAACACACACACAAAACACACATTTTAAAAAGATATATGCACACATAGCCTGTCACAACAGATGCTGTAAAGAGGATTTAAACTCAATAAAATTAATATTAAAGGTTTTTTATGCAGGATTTCCTGAGAATCAATGCATACACTCATACAAAAGTAATCCCTTTTCCCTCTGCCTGTATTTCCTTATTTTGCTGTGTTTGGGAAATTCCTGCACACAACACACAGGTGAGGTCGCGACTTTTAAAAATGTCATGACCAGGTGCCAGACAGTAAGTAGCACGCATACAAGAGGAAGCTGGACATGGTGCCAAAAAATGCAAACATAGCAAGCTGTTCCAAAACAAAAGGTAATCTGAGGTTGGCTTTCACATTCAGTTTTGTTAGCGAACAGTAACCGATAGTCCCGGCATAGTGTACCTTTTAAATCTTTCCCATTGTGATGTCCCATGAAAGGACCCAGGGTGTTCCTGAAGCACACTCAGAAAACCTCAGTGCTCTGAAGGTAATCTACATGATACAATGCTGCAAGTCAAGGTCACAAGTGACCATGGGGACACTATCAGACCAGATGACCTTCACGGATCTTTCAGGCACACAAAAAATCCTGAACAACTCCCATTCTTCTTCTCGGAATAGTCATTTGCAGGTGAAAGGGGACAGAAATTGGCACAATCAAAGCGAGCTTTAGAAAATCAATCAGGATCTAATTGTCTCTGACAGGTATTTATGCCCTGAGCAGTAGAGGAGCAACGGGGGACTCCAAGCGTGTGTGCACACACATACACGCAGTCTTTTCTAATCCAATGAAGTCCTATCCTTCATTAGAGAGGCACAGATAGCACCCTGCGGGAAACAGCATCTTCATCTTATTTACACTGCAAAAACACCCACACACCCACAGGAACCCACGCAAACACACACACACACACACACACACACACACACACACACACTGAACTCATCTCAGACACATTCACAAACACATAGAATATATTATTGATGTGCCCCTCCACACACAAGCAAACACACACGCACAGACCTTACGCTGGCAATGAGATAACACTGATTTGGCCATTAAAGGGGAGGGATGGGATGCTACTTAAACACACCACTCTTTGTCTTCATTATCTCAATCTAGAGAGCAGGAATTAAAAGTAAAACAGAGAGCTGAGGCCTCTTTTAATGACCAGGCATTCACAGATATTCACTACCTCTTTTAGTTTCTTTTCTTTTTCTGTTTCATCATCCTTTTCTCCTTAACCTAGCAACTTAACAGTAGCGCCCCAAAGGGGTGGGCCGGGGGAGGCCATGGCCCCCCCGATACAATTGCTGGCCCCCTCACTTGCTTTCTCTGGCAAAAATAATTGAAGGCCGACACGACTGTATTAAGAAGGTTGTGGCACACTCATTTTTTAAGTTAGCATAAAACTTCAAATATAAGCCCAGTGTGGCTACACATTTTGATAAACGGATAAAAAAAATAGATAAACGTCTGTCTGAATTAGAGGCCTGGTCTGGTTGCCATGCAGTTCATTTTTATGGAAGTTATTTGGAAATCAGGTTGTTGGCGATTGGAGATTTCGTTAGGTGGCTGCTTTGATCACACATACAAATACTTGTATATATGTTTAAACTTTTGTAAATACACACATTGTTGGCTCAGTAAGATTCTCTACAATTCAGTCTTTCAGTCCATTTTACTGAAACAATAAGTGCCAAAGAAGACACTAATACTGAAACAGTAGACAAGAGAGGCACAATAAAAGAGGCTTAAATAAACAATTTGATTGTATTTAACATCTTTGGGAGCAACAGTTTTGTGTGAATGGAATTAAAAGCCTGTCCTATATAGATGCATGCCTCAAATATGATCCTGCTGAGTTCAGTGATTTAAGCAAATAATAGCCAGGGCTATTAAATAAAGTTTTACAGAACATCTTAGTTGTATCTTTTGAAACTAATAAACCTAAGAAGTGCATTGTTACCAACCATGTTTGCATAGCTTGTTTGGGAAGGGAGCTAAATAACGCTCCAAAATTTGTCAAAATGTTGCCGAAGTAACAACTGCCACAACCAGCTCCCTGACTTTTATATGTGGGTCCTAAGGAAGACCCCTGTCATATTGGGCTGTAATGACCACCCACTGCAGAGGGAGTTTGAGCTTCTACCTTCAAGATATAGAGTCTCTAAGGACTAAAAAATAATCATTTGTCTGGACTGCAATAAGAAGGCTGAATTTGCATTTACTGTGTTGTATTGTGGTTTCTATGTTCTGTGGAGTATGT
Organism: Plectropomus leopardus; assembly: GCF_008729295.1. Lineage (NCBI taxonomy): Eukaryota > Metazoa > Chordata > Actinopteri > Perciformes > Serranidae > Plectropomus > Plectropomus leopardus. The sequence goes on along the minus strand of NC_056464.1, from coordinate 16,724,142 downwards.
TGTCTTTTATGTTGTTCTATTTGAGGTATTGAATGAGTTTTTAATGCCCAGCTGCAACCAAATTTCCCCAATAAATTAAACAATAAATTTAACTTAAACACACTGCTTCACATTAAAGCTGTATGTCTGCCTTTTTAAGGAAAAGGACAACCAGCCTATTTGAAGAACAATTAATCACCAAACACTTTAAGATACGTAACACATTAACAAAGATTTGATGTACAACTCTAAATGTTCAGTATTAGTCTATGGACATCAGATAATTTAGATAATTAGTAATAGGTCTGGGCAATACAGCTTTAAATAATATCACAATATTTTTAGGCTATATTGTGATACACAATATATATTTTGATATTTTTTAAATCTACCCTGAACTACAGCTAACTACTAAAATACAAAATTACTACAATATCTACAATTACAAATTAAGAAGCTACTGCCATAAAATAAAGCTGTATATACTAATGTTAAAATAAAGTTTAATAAAACAGTTATAATGCTAAATAAATTAAAATATAGGGTAAATGAAGTACTGTTAAGCTAAAAAAAAGTATTTATGTAAAGCGATATCAGATGACATAAACAAAATAAACGATATAGCATAATATGAAACAATACTTTGATCGTCAGATAATATACTTCGTCATTTCACACAGCCCTTATTTGTATAATTAACAGTAAAATAAGAATCAAAGTATTTTAGTAAGCCATTCATTAACTCTCCATGTTGACATAGTTTTCAACAAGTCTATATACTTAAACAACATGATCGAATACCTTGAATACAGTTATGGCTTCTAGATTTGTTGTGCCACCCTCATAAAACACATCTGTAGGCACCAAGGCTTAGCAACAACCTCTGTTTGAGTTTCGTTCACTTTTCTGTCCCCCTTACTCTCTCCTCCTCTCTCGTGATGACTGTGTGATGCACCGAGTACAATAATAACCAGCCTGCCATTATTAAACCCGCTTGGCTTCAGAACATCCGCTCTCCTCAAGTGTTGCTTGTAAATTGTCATCCAATTGACACTTGTTCAGAGGAAGTGGCTTTCCAGAGATGGTAATTAGCGTGTGGTTTGCTTGGGTGAGCGAGCCAAATGGAGGGGGAGAGAGCGTGTGAAGCCTCGTGCTGGGAGATAAACACATACACACGCGCACACATGCAAACAAACACACCTTTCAGACTCTGTCACGGCCAGCTGATTTGCTGCCTGCGCACACACTACTGATCTAATTGGGGAGTTGTAAAGGAGGCTGCTTCTCTAATTAGCTTCTGTCTGCCTCATTGCCCAGCTGCCTTTACAAGGAATTCACTCCATCGCTCTCTCCCTCTATCGCTCTCTGTCCACCTGCTGCACAGCCTCCTCCTCTCCTCCTGGGCTTCTTGCACAAGACGAAACACACACAGGCTGTACACAAACTCAAGCCATGGCATGAATATAAATCCAAGCTGGCGTGCTTTGGAAAGAGGTTTCATAAAAGTAGTTTCACAAGATCCACGCAATTTGTGTATGGACATGCCCTTGCAAAACAAACTGACGCCACACACACACAGAGACACACACACACACACACACACACACACACACACACACACACACACACACACACACACACAGAGACACACACATACACATGTAGACACAAACACTGGGTTGGCCAATGTTTATAGATGGTGAAGTAAACAAGCAACTGGCTGTGGAGAGGAGAGGAGGCTTTAATCCTGTAAGGGTCTAGCTCTGATCTGATCAGGGTCTGTGGCTACTTCATCACTGTCATCACCACATCCACAATGAAATTACTACCACTTATACTGTCGGACTCTGGTAGCAGAAAAAAAAGCCACAGGAAGGAGCAGGAGGGTGGAAAAAAAAGAGACATGTTGAGGGAGGTAAGGGTTTAAGTCTTGGAACAAAGAAAGAGAATAAAATGGCAGAGATTGATGATTGTTTTTAAATTCACAAAAATAGCTGCAAGCAGTAAATTAAAACGTTGAAATCAGCGTTTCCACACTTTTAGAGTATAATGACTTGTGAGGTGTCACGCAGTGAAACAGATAAATGACCGTCAGCCATCTCAGTAGTACATATAGGGAGTCCCGCGACCCGTAGGATCCTCCTTGCTCTCCCTTGGCCCTCCTTCTCCTCATTACAGTGGGGTCACACACAACTCACAATTCCCAAAGCAGTGCTCCGATTCAATGCAACATCCATCACACACACACACACACACACACACAATGCCCCGGTGTGGGAGGGTGGGCAGGACAGACCTCAGATTATAGGCTTATATGCAGTATGGGAAAGGTAAATACGATATGCAGTGTGCACAGGCAGTGGCAGATGTGGTGAATCTGCCAGTGGACTGAGCAAAGGTTATTGAATATGCCTCTGGGTGTTAATTTCAGAGGCGGAAGATGAATCACAGCCTTCGCAAGGACACAAATGAGGAGTGGGGAAAAATAGTCTGATTTTTATTCAGACCAAGCTTTCTGTAAGGCTGGAAAATGTAGCAATATTATATCCATATCATGATATGAGACAAGATATCGTCCTAGATATCTCCTCCTCCTCCTTTGGATATAACACAGCAAGTGATTTGTTTTCCTGGTTTTAAAGGCTGCATTACAGTACAATGATGTAATTTTATGGACTTATCAGACCATTGTAGATGCTTTATTTTTTGTCTTTGCCCACTTAGTCATTATATCCACAGTACTGATGATAGCTAGCTTAGTTAGGATGGTGCATTTACAGCTGTAGTTTGCTGTGATCATACTAATACTAATGCCACATTTTTCTGGCCAAAACATACTTAAAATCATTAAAACAAAATGTACTTACTAGTTGAACTTTTTCAGGTGACTAACACGTTCAAATGAACTATAAATAACACATTTAATAATATGTAGGCCTAATTGTGTGAGTTATATAAAAATCCAAGCACTGTACAGTTAGTAAAATTAGTTGTAGAGACCAAAACGTTTTTTCGTATTAGACTGTAAACATTTTGTTTTTCTGCTGTAAAGCTTGGCATTTTAACATGAGGGTCTACAGGGTTTGATTCGTCAGCATCAAGTGGCCAGTTGATGAACTGTAGTTTTTGGCACTGCATTGGCTTCATTTTTCAGCCTTGGAGGTACTGTTTAGTAAATATTTAGTAAAAGTACCAATAGTCAAGCCTACAATATTGTTGCATAATCAATATCAAGGTATTTGATCAAAAATATTGTTTGTTGTTAAATATTTGATTGTCTTCATATTGCCCAGCCCTTTTCTTTCTGCAGGGAAAAAAAGGACTTGTGTCTTTAGATAAGATCTTGCCATACATCTATGCTTTGCATGTCAATCCATTTATGGCTACTCCAGATACCAGTTAGTGGTTTATGATGTGATAAAAGGGATTAATATCAACTTCATGAGGCTGAAATGAAGTGGCACATTATTGACTTTGATCAAGGTTACAGAGGGCTTAATCATTAGCTGACACAGACCAGGTGTGAAAATGTGCTGTAAGATACTTAAGGTCAGTATGACGGTTTTAGACTCTTCATCTCTCACCTCCACTCTCTTCTATTTAAATCCACTCCACTGAAGTCTGGCAGAGCCAAAGTTTTCCTGGGAAGGGGCAGCTGCTTCTGAATATTCATGAGCGGAGACAGTTGGTGGCTTGTCCGTTCGCTTTTCTTATCAAACTAGAAACGCCTGGAACCATTGTGTCAGCCACTCACAGTGAATAAGAGTACAGCACGGGACTGATAATTCTACAGTTACGGGGGGGGGGGGGGAGTGGTATTTTTGTTATTCAGAGTGACCGATGTGCTGCTGCACAGAGGATTTAGCTCTGTAAATTGTGAATCAATTGTAAAGACCAGGATACAGCCACATGGAAATAAGAAATCTATCGTTGTATCTCTGTGGTCTTATCTGTGAGCTCTCTTAATATCCTGTCTTTTAGTTAAAAATAGTCCGTTTTACTGTCCCCAGCTTGTCACCAGGCAGGCACACAATCTGTGGACCACCACGATGGTTTAAGAATGAGCATTTGCTGAATTTTGATCCCGTCACCCAAATCCCACTTCCCTGCTCTCCAGGGAGTATCAAGGATGTAGAGATCCATGCTGGACAAAGAATGAGTATTTGGTGTTGAGTGGGTATAAAATATGCAAGCATGACAGAGGAAAGGTCAGGCCCATGGAGAGAAGCAGGATAGAGATGGTTTAGAAAGGCCATTATCTCCCCGCGGAAGCTGGGTGACAAAATCTAAGTTGAGAGCGGTCGAGTGAGTGCCAGGGGAAATACCAGGTTCAATTCTGCTCCCTTGAAACACACAAGGCTTTACTTCCACTTCACAAACGCAGAAACTGAACCAGAGATTTGAATATGTGGCTGCCAAAATATTGTAGTGAGTAGTGCTCTGAATCAACAATCAGTATGCTCAGTAAAATAATAATAAACAAAGGGGACATAATGGGAACAGACACAGTAAAAGCTGTTTTATCTGTTCATGTTTTAGTTTGTGAGTTCAGTGTTTTACCTCAAATTTCTTGACGATATTGGAGAAGGCGTGGTTGTCCCTGCAGCTCTCCTCCAGTAAGGACATGCTGCGATCATACTCTGAGATAAAGGTGTCAAACACCCGAAAATCCTCACGACGTGACAGGATCACATCTACGACCCTTTGGCTCTCCTCCCTACACAGAAATAAAAATAAAAATAAAAAAAATCTGAGATTAAGTACATTCTTTAATTATTTCACAGTGAATGCTTAAATTAATGCAAATATTTGTAGTCTATTATGTAAAGTGTATGCCAAGAACAATTGATACAAAGCTTTTTCAAAAGGACACAGAAGTCCATTAATTTAAAAAACTCTCGAGTATTCAGTGAACTGCTCCAAAGCACTTCTGTGTGGTGGAGTTTGCTGCCAAGCAAGTGAGTTCAGATGAGGACCCAAATGAAGAACAGAAAGAGCAGACAGGTGTACAACAAAAAGCCAGCCTAAATGCTGAATAATAATGTACAAAAAACAAGCAGGAAACAAAAATGCAAAGTACAAATAAAACACGAATCAAAAAATAAACTGAACCAACCAGGATAACAAGGAAGAACTCATGTGAAAACAGGAGCAAACAACACAGAGGATCACAATGACGGACAGGATGACAACAGGGATAACAGACGAACTGACAAGGAACAAAGGGAAACACACAGGTATATCACAGGGAACTGATCAGGACAAACACACACAGCTGGGGTAGGTGGGAAAGGGAAAGAAGGGAAACAACAGACATGACATATGAGAAGTGATAATACAAAATAAAACAGGAAACAGAACATGAAAACCCGAAAACAAAGTACACAACATAACGAAACCTTTAACCTTCAAAGGACCTTTAAAATAACTGTCATCCCACCATGCATTTTAAAGCAGAGCTAGGATAGTGAAGTTATTATTTTGACCTGGATGTGGAGAATTATTTTTTTATGTTTGCTTAGTTGACCCCCCGCCCCCCTTTTTTGCTTTTATTTGTTCTTCTCCTTAAGTTGAACTGAGGTCCTATCAAAGTGCATTCACACTACGAGTCAAATTCACCCATGCATGCACACATTTATACACTGGTGGCTACTCTTTTTTTATACCGTTCACAAGCACTCACATACTGATAGAACACCCATCAGGAGCAATTTTTGGTTCAGTATCTTGCCCAAGGATAGCTCGACATGTTGACTGGAAGAACTGGGGATCAAACTGGCATAATTCTGATTAAAGGACGACCTACCTCTGAGCCACAACCACCCTTTTTTGGTTACATTAGTGAAATCAGCATTGGTGTACAACAACAGACCAGTCCATGGTGTTTCTTACCACTGACTAACGCGCTCCTCCAGCTCAGTGAGGATGCTGCTGTGGAGGGTATAGACCTGGGGGAGCACGCCCAGTATCTCTCCTAACCTCTGCTCCTCCAGCACAGGCTCCTCTTCCTCACCCACCGCCTCTGTCACTGCTGTCCTAAAGTCCTGCACAGAAGATTGGGAAAAATGGTTTGTGAGGGGAGATTTTCAAAAACACTTAAAATGTGGGGTAGAAAAAGAGAGGAATGAAGGAAATGGTTCATAGGAAGTGAAGGAGAGCAGAAGAAATGCAAGGCATTGAGGAATGAGGAATGAAAAGGGGGAGAAAAATGGAAGGAAGGAAGGTCAGATCCTCCTAAACATCCTTCCTGCCACCCTCCCTTCAAATCACCTCCCGTCACTTTGGGCTCTGTCCAGGCATTCAGGAAAGGCGGCGCTGCTTGCACAAGAGTTACACACCAGGTGTTGTTGCATAAAGACCTTGGCACTCAATGACACAATGCTGTTTTGTGCATACTCCCCACTTTTCGTCTCACTGTAGACACATTTTCCCTGATATACAATGAATCCAGGTTCGCTTAAGTCTATTCAGCACACATAAAACATCAGCAGCGGGCATTAATAGCTGCAGTGTCAGAGGCTAAGAGGACTAATATGAGGAGTTATGGCACACAGGAGTGAAAAACCAGAGGAAAGGTTATTTATCTACTCAGCAAACGATGGCAAAAAATACTTGAAAGTAGGTGAATCGTTAGGAGGTGTCAACATGTTTCAAAAATTTTTCTCTGAGGGCTAAGCTGTCTGGCAAACTAACACCGCATGTATAAAGCGTCGGCATGTCTGTAAAGGAATAGGTGTCTGGAGCCCATCTATTCCAGTTCAGAGTAAAGCACAGACATAAAACAAATAGAGTCGTCCCAGTCGGCCGTGAGATAATGTGGTGACACCGGGCACTTTAGAACACGCCGTTCATCATGCCCAATCGATCCAGTATGAGTTAACATTCATCACATCTGCCAGGGAGAAGAACAGCAACTTTAACGGCTCTGGTGGACACACACACACACACAAATCCATGAATGAGAGGAGCTTTACTCTGCATTTCACTGGTCCCCTTCTCCACCTTATCCTTATTTCCCTCACGTAAGGCAGGTCAAGCGGCGACGTTAAGCAGTTGGTGGAGCAGCCAGTCATGCTCGGTCATAACTCAGCACAGAGAATCTGTTCAGAGGTCGCGGGTTACAAACAAGAAAAACTAATAGCCTCATATGTTGAAGCTGTTATAGGGAGAGCCCTTTAGAAGAGGAGCACGGCCTCCCTTCCTATGTGGAGACAGGGTCTGGAAATTCTTTGTATTCTTGTTATTCCTTATCAAACAATGGAACAATAGCTCATGTGTGCCTCTCACTTAACGCTGCTCCTGTTTTTTGTTTTTTTTCTGTGTGTTTGTGCATGTTGTGCAGCTGGAGCGTCTCCCTGCTGAATTGCTCCGTTTCATGCCGATTATGACATCAGTCTGCATCAAAATGAGACTAATATCTCGGCACGTCACTATTCGAAGTTTGAAGAATAATAACACCTTAACATTGCATCTATGCATTATGCAACAGCATGATGTAAAAGCCCTTGATGTCACCTTTGAAAGGTGGTGAAAAGATTCAATTAGAGGGTAGGTAACACTGAAGAGAAGCGCACACCAAGGTTACTCAGTGTCTTTCAAAGCGAGATTTTTTGTAAACAGATCATTTACATTGAAAAATAGATTTCATGGTTCAGACTACACCATTGAAATGTCACTCCTAATGCTTATATTGACTTGCAGCATATGTCTCTGTCTGTACTTTGGCATGCAGCAGCAAATTAGTGTAATTGAGCATCATGATGAGGTGGCAAATTTATGATTATGAGAGACGTCCATTGTATAATATTTGCATTACTTGCTGTTTAATGGCATCAAATTACACATTACACAAAGCAGCTGCTTTTGTAACCGCAGCAGAGCTTCATAAATCACACTGAGGGGACACACGAAAGAAATTCAGGTTATGACCTTATTCAAGGTTATAAGGTACACGCTGACTGATGGCCTTCTCTGGCTTCAATGACTCTACCTGTCAGATTTGTACTGGCAACTGTCACCTTAATAACAACTGTTTCAAACCATTCTTTAAAAGATGTTGCCTATCTGACCTCTCCTGTGCCACTTTCCCCTTTCATTAAAATTAAATAATTGTTTTGCCTGTTTCATTTTCATTAATGTAATATTTTCTTAGTAAATATCCTACGTTGTTCCTGACTCTGGGTCAGGGATGTGGACTTAATTCATAGTCAATGACAGGCTGAATGAAAGGCTGTCAACCGAACTCAGTACTTTTAAACATGGATGGATTACTGAATGGAGCCAAAAACCAGCGGCCCAGAGTGTCAGCCCCCCCTGGCCATCATTAAAATGTGACTCAAATAAACATGTACCAACCAGGAAGAGAAACAAAAATAACATAAAAAACAACAGGACTGACACACAGTAACCACAAAAAGAGGCAAAACAACCACAAACAGACAGAAAAGGACCAAAAAAGGCACTAAATTACATCAAAGACACACAAAATGACTACAAGGAGACACAAAATGAACACAAAAAGAGGCTAAATAACTAAACTACATAAACTATAAAGTCTGTCGGTCTTGCTCCTATGTAGGAGAAGTGGTGGGGCCTTTTGCATATATGTGCCCAGGGACCAACTGTCTGATAATGTGCCCCTGCTGTAAAGGATACTGACCAAATTATTCAATTCAGTTTTATTTATAAAGCCCATTATCACTAATCACAATTTGCCTCAGCTATAATTTACAGCATATGACATTCCTCTGTCCTTCTACCCTTAGAGTGACTTCGGCCACCCCCCCCCCCCCACCCCCCACACACACACACACACACACAAGGCCAATTATGCATGCTAACAAATTTGGTTGAAACACATATGATCTACTATTAATGCACTCTTTATGTTACACAGCCAGCATGCTACCAATGTTAGCTAGCGTCATCAACCTTTTCACTAAGAAAAACATGTAAAGATAAAGCTGTTAGCTAACTTCCTGTGGCATAGTGCATAGTCTGTTTGAAGCCTGCCCTCAAAGAAACATTTTTTCAACAAGCTTGAGGAAAATTAAGAACCAAAAAAAGTTTCGCAAACACATCAGTGTTGACAGTTGTTCTCATAGGAATGAATGAACTTCTGGCTTACTTCAATACACACAAATAACTAGGTGGAAATGAGGCATTAGACAAGTATTGCGAAGCACTCTGAAGCCTTGAAGCCTTGAAGCCAGCCACAGAGCTCTGCTGCCACCCTGTTGGCTTTCCAGCAATCTTCAAAATTTCAACGCTGATCTGCTACGATAGTTTTGGCGTCTGGGCTATTTTCCTCTCTAAACCTAGTTTCAATGCTAGATGAGCAGATACATATACACATACACACACAAACTTGTCGAGCACACACACACACACACACACACAAGCACTGACAGACAACAACAGAAACTATCTTGACGCTTAATTAGAAAAGAACACAAGAGCAGAGTTGCATTTGGTCTACTAAGCAGGTAGAGTACTGGCAAAATGTACCATTGGTTACCGGTACTGGTACTGAATTCCAAGCACTGGAAGTATATCAGTTATTAACGGTACCCAGCTGTGGTTTGAAATGATGGAAATAGATGACAACAGTTGGTAGTGAAGTATTGCTGACCTTGAGGAGCTTACAGCAGCTCACCTTTAAATCCTCTGCACATTATCTACACTCGTTCTCCAACCTACTTATAAGGAGATCAAACTGTGCATTCAATATAACCACTATAAAAGGCCCCGGCAGCCTTTATATGACCTTTAGGTGGCAGATTGTCAGCTGAGTAGCAGAGCACACATAAGGATGCCAGGCCAGCATCAGCAGCAGTGCCTGAAGTACGCACGCTACGTCATCTTACAACTGACCACTTCAGAGTACAACATGTCAAGTGTGTCAAGACCAGGAAGTAGATCTCGCTGCAACAACATTGATAAACCTGAGCAGAGCCTTACAACAGAGGAGAGGAGGAGAAGACGGAGACAGAGACTGGGGAGCAGACACACAGGATATGATGTTATCAACGGGTTTTCAAGAAAGTTTAATAGGCCTTAAGGAGCAGGAGACATTTAAAGCTAATGTGACACACTTCTGGGCGTGGCAGCGTCTGTTTTCTTACCTCTTGAAGGTACTTGAGGGCGCTGACGTGTCTGGAAAACAAGAAGACAGAAACAAAAGATTTAATTAAACTGTGAAAAGGAATTTTGAACCTTCTAAACAGCTATGTTAATCTTTTTCTTCACAAGGCTCATTAAATTATCTAAATTATGCATGATGAGAAAACCACATCAGAAGAATGGTTAAGTGTGTAACAGGGCAAGGGCAAAGTCTGTGTTTAATAAGTTACACGAGACGCTTGTGTAATTGGCTGTCAGTTACTCTGCGTGCCGCTCGATAAATTAGCTTAGGGGCGAGAGAGAGGCGGTTGAAAGGAAAAGAAGAATAGATACAACACTACAAAAGGACAAAACATCAAAATTGGATGTTTGTGTGTGCAGTCTTGAAATCCAAATGGGGGATATCCATGAGTGCAGATACTCACAGTCTCTCTGAGTCGGCGAGCTCTTTGGCGACGTAGAACGCACGGGATCGGCCATCAATCTGTGTGACAGGGAGGGAGAACAGTGGGAGATGAATGAACACAGCTAATGTTTAAAGGCTCTCTGTGGGCACTTTTTTCTCTCAAACATTAATAGGAGCTGTAATGCAGCAGCCAAGGAGACTTGCAAAATAGCAAATTTACTTCTTTTTTTCTAAATTTCTGCTGTCAAAATAAGACTGATTATTTCATTACAGTACAGCACAGACATGAAGGCTTTCTCAAATACTTTTAAATTCGGATGCATTATGTATGAGAGGCTGTGTGTGTGCGGCGACAACAATACTGCCCATTGATTTAGAGGCTAATCACCGGGTCTCAAAACATCCGAGCCAAAACATAACATTGAAGCCATTTAGGGGTTTACCGGCAAGGCTCCTGTGCTTTGTCAGTGTTGTTTTTTCCTATGTGGGGCATTTCACAAATACTGCATTAGAAGCACGCTGATCCTCATTTCCTCGAAGTAAAAACCAAAACACAGTTCCATTGAATGAAACTGTTCCTGGGGCCGACTCAAGTCTCCCCGGTCATCTTCCTAGTTTTTTTCCTCTATTTATTGTTTTTTTGCTTTGAAGAAAGAAGAAAACAAGGAAATTTGAGTCACGTGATGGGAGCTGTGGCCTAATATTATTATGGTAGAAGGACGGGTGGGGTCCATCTCTGATCTACTGTAAAATGTCTGCCTTTTACTGTATGGAAGTCTGGGGAGTTCGAGGCAATATTCAACTAGCTTGATCTCTCAGGACCTGAAGCTCCACATAACGCTCCACTGAAGCAATTTTGGCTGGTGAATGTGAGCCACAGCATTTATGTTCCATCTTCCTGAGGAAAAGTGCACAGTAATTTTCATTACATTGTCTCGTTCACACCAACTCTCTCACATTATGATGTTATTTTTAATTCAATGAAAACTGCATGTCTCTAATATTTAAAGGTACAGTTCACCCCAAAATCAAAAATACATGTTTTTCCTCTAACCTGTTGTTCTATTTATCAATCTACATTGGTTTAGTGTGAGTGGCTGAGTGTTTGGAAAGTTGCACAGATAAAAGATATAATTGAACTAGATGGCACTCTGCTTGTGATGCTCAGAGTGCCAAAAAAAAACCTAAACTTTTGAAAAACACAACGACGTCTTTTTCCAGAAATCATGACCTGGTTACTCAAGATAATACATGGACCTCGTTCAGGTACGAACTATTTTCTTTCTACCAAACTACACCTGCCAACCATATCACAGCACAGAAGGAAGTGTGTATCTACTAATGGACGAGAGGCTCATGCCCATGACATGACTAGCTCAGCGCTGCTACGTGAGCAAGCAGTGGATGCACGCTTCCTTCTGCACAGTGATATTGATGGTAGGTGTAGTTTGGTGAAAAGTGGATTATCTTGAGTAACCAGATCATAATTTCTGGAAAGATACACTGAAGCTGAATTTTTGAAATGTATGTTTTAGCGCTTTGAGCACAACAAGCTGAGTGCCATTTAGTTCCATTATGTTGGAGAGAAGGCAGACACCTCTACACCTGATATCTCTAATGCTCAGCAACTCACACCAAAACATTCAGGATTGATCAACAGCACAACAGGTGAGAGGAAAAATAACTATTTTTCATTCTGAGGTGAACTGGCCCTTTAAAAATTCCCATCAAGGGTCTATATAATAGATAAAATAAGATTTCAACTTTTTTTGTGATTATGTTAATTTGTTGTGCCAATTAATAGCTCAGAGGATTGACTTGAACATCCTGCTTTAATTTGTGTCTATACCCAATATCTCACCTGTCGATCGTAACTCTGCTCAGCCACCCCCTCTTCCTCCTCTGAAGTACGCCCCTGGTCCTCATCTGCTGACAGCCCAGCAGAGATAGAGTTCACTGGGAAAGGCTCTGTGTAGGCACTGTTGAGGGAGGAAAAGACACTATGAATACAGCAAAACAGCACTGGTACAAAGATATAAATATTTAATACTACAGCAGCATCTACACTATAGGACATGTTCAATAGCATTGCTTAAAGCATAAAGAAAGACCCTGAATCTTTTCAGTTGGGACACAAACTCCAAATAACACATTTACGGTAAATCTTTGCAGCAGAAAATTCTCAAAACACTAAGCAATAAGTCCCCTGTAAATATGCTGGTCCTTTTCCTGTGTGTGTCTCTGAACATTTCCACTCCCCATATGGAGTCCTCCAGTGGCCCACTGTAATCTCTTTCATCATTAGTTCATCCACAGATGGCTAGGTTGTGTTCGTACACTTGTAATCCTTTTGTGCGCTGCTGTACCTGAGGTGGGGCACGCTGTAGGTCATCTCACATGTAATCCCTTTAAATGCTACCTGTGGTAATTATTAATGTCCTCTGGCCCATTAAGACCCATTTCAGTGTGTTTGACCAAACTCACATCGCCAGGATGATAACTGGATAATTCCCAATTCTCAAAGCAGCTATATGGCAGCTAACAGATCTCACATAAAATGGAAAGGTTTCATTTTAAACCTGCTATGCAATATGTTTACTTTTCCTTAAGCAAATTTCCACCTCATATGCGCAGAATGATATATGCTAAAGCACTGAAGCATTCAAACCACAGACAGAGAAATGCACATAGTCCATATTCAAAAAACATTTCTAAATGAACTGTCAGGACCTCTGTGAAGTTGTGATGTCACAAATATACTATATAAAGGCAGAAACTATCACCACAGTCATTCTCCAGCTGCAATGACAGCACAGAGACACCAAGAGGGCAGATGTCAAAGACCCTGAAACACTGACCCATCAAAATAAACTAGGTTTTCTCAGGAGGGTGGCTTAAAAATTGAGTGTTTCAGATCGAGGGTGAATCAAGGTACATTCGGGCAGACACTATGAGAAAAAGAATGTGTTTTTTTTAACATTAGGGCATTTAAACATATCAAAGTAAAAACCGAAAATACAAGTATGACCCTGAAAAAGATCACTGTGTGGGACCTTTAAATGGACAAATGTCCTGACAGATGTTACAATCTGCAGCTGCAGTGGTCTGGCTATTAACCTATTCATCAATCAACAGAAAAATAATCTGCAACAATTTACTAATCAATTTAAGTCCTTTTTCAAGCAAAAATGCCAAACACTCTCTGGTTCCTGCTCTCAGTGATTACACTTTCTGTTCTTCTTTTTCTTATATGATGATAAACAAAATATAATTGAGCTTTGGCCTGTTGGGTGACAAAACAGACAATCTGAAGACGTCACTCTGGGCTTTGGGAAACTGTGATTGTGAGAAACTGTTCACCTTATTTCTGACATTTCAAAGATAATAATGAATGTTTGTCCTGATGTTTTCAAACAGCCCCTTGTGTGTGCATAAAGTACACGGCTATAAGAAGACCAAAGGTTAACAGAGTTACCCTCTGGACTTCATCTTCATTTAAACACACACACACACACACACACACACACACACACACACACACACACACACACACACACACACACACACACACACACACCGCTGTTGGGTGGGCTGAAGAAAGCACCTACAGTCCATTACTCATGTTTGACCTCAGAGCAGGCAGATCAACCTGCTGTGGGCTCCTGGCTGATGTTGGGAGAGAGAAAGAAAATGAGGGATGGATTTTCTTTCAAATTATTTTAAAGCTTTTATTTATTCTACGAGTGAGGGGAATTCCTTAATGTGTCCGACAGAAACTGGATTCTCACCTTCACCTTTTCAACCCTCGACCATCAACAGCACAACCTCTAAAAAAACACTGTTTGTGCTGTAATGGAGGATTGTGTCCAATTTATAATAATGTCTCCCTGACGAACCCTATAGAAAATTAAAAAGCATTACAACAAATAGCCCGGTTAGAGAAATAGGGACATTTTTCTTTAAATGACATCTCACTTTTCTTGGAGAGAAAACAAAAGGGGAAAGTGTGTTTTGCAGCCTGGGCCCTGAGGTTCTGGAACGATCTTGACAAAATCAGGTCTGCTGAGTCAATGATCTCTTTTAAATCCTTTCTTAGCATATACTTTTATCAGAGAGCCTTCCCTGATTTGACTTGAGCTTTAATTTCCTTTAAACTGTGTTTTGCTTCCACATCAAATTTTTAAACCTGTTTTCTTTTAAAACCTGTTGATTTCATGACTTGCCTGTGTTTCATAAAAGATTATTACTATTAAGACATAGAATGTTTAAAATTGATGTTATAATTTCTTCTTTACCAATGTAGCCCATCCCTCAAAATTCTAGCTTCAGTCAGCTTCATATTAAGTTTCCATATTTAAACCCATAAATATATGATATTGTAATACGGTAATATGTGAAGCCCATTAACAAGACCATTACGGCACTGCTATTATTCCAGCAGATTGCAATGCCTTTTACAACATGGAAAAGTTTAATCTACTGTGTTAGATTCAGAGGACAAAATGACTGTGGGAAAAGACCTGTACTTCACTAGTCTCCTGTGAATTTGATGATGCCTGAAATACATAATTCAATTGAGCTAAACACTGAGTGTTAAAATATATATTAGATGCAATCAGACAGGCCCTTTTCCGCCTGTCTGATGGTACTATTATAGGAAATAGCAGCAGCTGAATAGGTTCATTAGCCTGCCAAGTATAGATGATTGGGATACTGATGGGGGGAATCAAGAGACTCAGAGCTGTTTTAAATAGTTGGCTACTTTTAGTAATGATGATTATATGTAGCCTGTGGCTGTTGTGCTGTTGTGACAGTGTGTGACGAGGTGATTTGTGAAGGCGCTGGCGCTCTGACTGCTGCTGCTTCACCTGTGACATGGTGGAAGACAGCTCTAATAATAACTAGGGTTAGCCAGTATGTATCAGACCAATAAATTATAAGATGATAATGTAAAACTTATATTATTGTTACATTCCAAGAGTGAAATTACAGCTGATAAATAGCATTGATAATACAAAACCAGACTGCTATCATTGAATAAATAAGGGCAGCATCTAAACACCCCAATACAGCAGGTGGCAGTACACCTTTAACATGAATGAACGTTTAAGACAGAAGAGGAAGAAGCGCAGTACGCTGACTAGAAAGCCAAATGTGTTGTTGGTGGTATGAAGGTTTTTCACAGTTTCAGAGGGTGACAACATGGTTCCACTGAGGGTCTGATCCCCAACCGTTGACTCCTCACCAGATAGACAAACTTCCCACTGCTATTAAACAGGTAGGACCATTTCCAAAGCCGCTGTCCTCCCAGCAACAACAAGTTAATATCTGCCTGGTTAGCATGAGCTAACACCAAAAACAAAAAAGGCTAGACTCTTTCATGTTTTCAACATGTTGACATGTCTGTTTTTATTTCAATTATGTTGAAGCCTTACATTCTTAGGCAAACTGCTCTATGAAAATCAATGTGTGTTTTGGAATTTTTTTGTATATACTGTACTTTACTTGAAAAAATAAATAAACATTTGAATGGTCAGAAATGTTCTTTGTTTCTGGTACTTGTGTCAACAATAGTGATGTAATTTAGATATGGTCAGGTCAGGGCTATTGAACAATAAATCATCCATATTTGCTCACTACATCTTAGTGTCGTGTACTTTAAAATTCAGAATAAAACTTCTCAAAATCTATAAATAAGGGTCTTTATTCAAAGACTTGAGTTAATTAACAAATAAACTGGGGCATGTCACATTTGACAGACAGTAATATAACTTATAGGGGCTGATCCTTTTTCACACACCAATCAAAATAGATTGGATATAATAATAATTGGATTCAGTCTTCCTGATTTTTCACCATTCTCTAAAATCATCCGATTGTGGTACCATAATACCTTATTTGTTCTACAAACAGTACTCTGGATGTCCTTGTCCCAGGATGAGCTCAGAGCAACATAACCTGTCACAGGGATGTAAAGTATGTCATTAACTTAGCTGAGTCATACACAGATTAAGACAAGAAATAAAATAAAGAGTAGTGTGAGTAGTATATGTGAAAATATGTAATTGATAATGACATAGCTATACTGTACATTTCCCTCAGGTGTGCATATACTACAGGTTATAAACTTCTTTTAAAATGCACCAATATTATTATTTATCATCATTATTTTATCAGTTGTTTCCAGCTGATTTATCCTCAGTGCCACTGCACCAGGAGCACTTTGGGGAGTATGAAGTGGGAGGCATTCCTAACAAACTGCAGCAACAATAACAGCAGACTTGGCATTCCTGGCGGCACCACACCTCATCTTGTTGTTCAAGGGAGAGTCTGGGAACCTCCACCCCGCCACGGTGACCCCTTTCTCCCTCCCTTCATCCTATCTGTCCTCTCCTGTCTCCACCTCTCCTGCCTCCCGCCACAGCCCCGCCCTCGTCCCTGCATTTCCTGTAAACAGGCTGGTGGGAAGCTCCTAGGCTGGACGCTTCCTCCCCGGGGATGACCTGGCAATGACCTCAGGGCGCCTGGCACCAGGCTTGGCGAGCCAAATGACACGCCCTGTCCACCACCTCGCCACACAGCCACCACCCAGTACAACAATGTACTTAAGATGGCTCCCTCATCACTACTAACACTAACATAACAGTGGGTGGAGGGGCTGCTTTAGAGGCCATGGCAGGGCTTTGTCATCACTCTGAGGAGGTTCATGTTGAGCTGTTTGAAGTGAAAATGACACCAAAGGGTGAGCTGGAGATTACATTTTTGCATACATTTCACTACAGCTCTGTTTACAGTGTGCACAGGGAGATAAACACATCTGCATCACTGCTGTATGTCCACCTGGAACGGCTTTAAGTTCACATAAAGAACACTTAATGGGCTCTGAGTTGAGCACAATCACAAATCCTGAGGTTTCTTTGCTAAAATGTCCTTTTTCAACACTCATTTGTTGCTACAAGGCTACTTGGCAAGGACAGCTGTGCTGAGACCGCATTATCAGCACGAGCTTTGCCTTTGATAAAGCAGCTCTAAGCTGTAACTTGCATGCAAATATATACACACACACCTACAGACAAACACCTTGGTTAGGTTTGGGATGAATCATTAGTGTGCCTGTTCTTTCTTCACTGAACACTGTGGTAGCTTGCTAATGAACATGTCTCTTTGCTTAGTCTGAATGCTTGTGCTGAAGTACTGTCTAAATGGTACTATACATTAATCACACAAGTGGAAACAAGCCAAGCCCGTGGAACAGCAGCTTTGTGAGTTCTCCTTAAAATGCATGTCTGCTGCTATAGGCGCAGTCCCTTTGTAAGCAGTGCTCTGGGGCCATTCGGTCATTTTCCTCACCACAAAAATCCACTTTTTCCTCTGTGGGTCTAAAAAACATGTTGACTGTTGAATGTGCTCTCAATAAATCACTGCCATCATCAGCTGGGCAGCCTGGGATGGCGGCAATGTCAAGCTTTGAGCAGAAGTTTTGTGTGAGATGTACACACAAAGGCAAGACAAACACAAACACTGACTACACATGACTTGTATTGTGTACGCATGTATACACTTAAAGTCAAATAAACATAAAAAAGCCCAGTAATGGCACACCAAAGAGTGGCCCCAGCAACAGCAGCATCACTGTGGGGAATGCGGCGAAGGCGAGGTGACACGACTGATAGCTTCTGTGCATCATTGTGAGTGGTGTGGATCCTCCGCCACACAATGAGCCACATCGATAACATCACTGGGAGAAAAAGAGCTCTCACTGAGGGACCATTGTCTGAGAAATGGAAGGGTTTCAAATGTTGATGTATGTATGAAGTTTAAAGTACACTGTAAAAAAAACAGTGGAGATCATGGTATGGTGTCGACAGCTGCCAGAACGTCTGGAGGAGACGAGCTTTATGTGCGTGAAAAGTTATATGAATGATTTGAAATGCAATCAGAAGGCAAAATAAAAAGAAAGAAGATATCTGCAAAATTAAATGGTGAAATAAACAGCACTAAGCTGCACTTGAAATGTAAACAAAGGGCACCACAAGATATAAAAATAAATGCAGAAGCTTTTCCCTCTAAAGCCTTTTAAGAAGCTCTTGGTAATGGCCTGTCTCTTTGACTACACACAGGTCATCAAACATGACTATTTTATTAAGACTGGGGAAAGACTGTAGCCCATAGTGGCTAAAGCTGTGGCACAGGCCAGGGTAATCTGGTACAGTCTGACCGCGGTGATTCCTCACTCTATCACACACTGCAGTAAATCCTGCGGCCCCTTAAGGGTCCAATGAAGGAGAAGCACTCTGGAGAGAGCTACTTTAATAAAAGCTCTCCTAAACTTAACAATAAGTGTCAGGTACAGGAGAGCAATTACACCAGAGCGGCTCTTGCTCCCTTTCTCCTGTTCTCACCTCCCCTCCCCCTCCTCTATATGACTTTATTGCTTTACTCTTTGTATTTTTACTCTTCTGCACCTTCTACTAACACATCCCCTCCCTTTGCTCTCTCACCTCTTTTCCTCATCCTTCTCCACCTGCTAGTGTGAAAGGCACTCCCCCACATTTTTTACACTTTTAATTGCAGGCCGTAATGACTTTCTCTACTGTGAGTAACCTGCAGCTCAGCACGCCACCCGTTTGCCATTACCTGTTTTAGTACTTCAGACTTGCACAGGAAGCAGCACCACCAGATGTGACCTCTAAATCCACCAAATGAAAAACTGGAGTAAGCTCTCCCACAAGCATTGTCCATCTTCCCAAAGCCAGCGATGCCTGACACAGCAGGCTGCTCATCTCTCTCTGAACTCTTTCTTACAAGAGGGAGATCCGATTCTACTCAGCCAGGTGCCCTCCACTCATCTGAGGAATATCTGTCAGCTGTTCACAGGTCAAGATTGCCCCTCTGAGTGGCCAGGTCCAGACCAACAACTTGACTGACTACTTCAAGAGTGATTCCAGAGATGAACATGCTCGCCTGTTCAGCAGACTACAAAGTTAACATGCAGGATATGCTTAGTTTCTACAGTGTAATCCTGGCAGGAAGATTATTGGTAACACCATATTCAGTCATAAATAAAAGGACATTTTTGGGTAATTTTGTTGAAGATGTCTAATCTGAGGCTGTGATTTTGGACTATGGATGCTCTCAGTATTGACTTTTCCTGCAGATTTATTGTTTTATCAATAAAATGTAAGGAAAAAAGTTTTTAAAAAATGCAGGCTGTTCTAATGCACCGCTCATACATATAGATTACCTTTGAAAAGTAATGCACCACAATTCCTATGTAAAACATTACTATCAGTCAGTAAAGAAAGAAGGCCAAAAGTTCACACAAGAAGGCAGGTTTGGGCTTTGGATGTGTCAAACATCACAGGACTTTCTACCAGCAGACCATCGTTTGGGACTGTGTGAAACCAAGGGAACTTTGAGTTATTTTAAGGTACGTCATCACCATGTGTCTTTTCCTAAACCTAACCTAGTACCTTTACTAGCTTAAACCTAACCAATGTAACTTATAACACCAAAACAGCATGTTTACCCTAAACCTAACCTACGTGACTTTGCGTGGAGTACCAAAAATTTATGTGAAGCTGCCATGCGTTGGGCGCTGATTTGTTGTATATTATGCTATTGTTGTACTGTTGTATGTAAATTTTTGTAAGAAAACCCCATTTGAACCCTTGTGTAAGGATGCACTGGACAATAGCTATCCCAGTTTACTGCATTCAAATAGCTTCTTATGTCCAACACTCCAAACCCCAATATGTTCAATTTACAATGATAGAAAACCAGCAAATATTCATAGTTGAGGACTTAGAACCAGTAACATTTGGCACATTTGTTTCAAAATGGTTTTAATCAAGTAATCTATAATTTGACTGTTTGTGCAAACCCTAATCACAGTCATGGATGGTGCTGATGAATATGTGAAACAAAATAAGTGAAAGGGTCAGTACAGCCAAGTTTGATGTATCCATCAACTCACGTAATTTTAGCCTATAAAAGTCTTTTTGGTTCACCTAGGCAACAGAATTTTAGAGAAAGGTACATCAAAACCTGGGCAAATAAATATAAGAGTTTGTTTGGATAGATAACCATGACAGATGAGGTAAAACATGTAAGATAAGTGTTTAATGTTCAGTGTGTTTTTGTAACTGTCATAATCAACCCTTTCAGGTTTACTTGAGATGATACAAAACCACTGAATCAAAATTTACAATAGGCCTACCTTTCAGGGTCTTCTTTTGATGTCTGGTTGATGCTGTCAATCCCAGGGAAACTGTTCATATCCACATAACCATCATTCTCATTGCAGGCCACTGTAGTGCGATTTGGGTCCTCAAAAAACTCAGTCACAGTGTGAGATCTGGTGGGTCTCCCTGGTATCTGAATGTTCTCATAGTCTGAACTCATGGCTGGGATATTTTCATAGTCTGAGGTGTCTGCACTGGGGAAAGAGATGGAGCGGGGTTTGGTCAAGGGCAGTGGCATGGCGGAGCGCCGAGAACGCTCCTCAAAGGACTCCACTCTGGAGACACCCCTGCCATAAGCTTTAGGGTCACCTTTCCTCCTATGGTGGTCATTGTAGAGGACAAAGGAGGATGGCAGGTCTGAAGGACGCTGCTGGGTGTTAACAATGTGGGACTGAAGCTGAGGAGAGCTGCTAGTGCTTCTACGATCAAGCTCTATGACTCTTGCTGGGCCGTGGTGGCTGGACTCAGAGGAAGAACGAGAAGAGCGGACACTTCCATCACTGAAACCCTTTGAATCTGTCTTCCTCTTGAACTTCAGTGCCAGGAAGCGCTTAAAGGAGGACTTCTTCTTCTTAGCTATGTCATTGGGTTCGTGCTGGATCAGGAGGGATGGGGAACTCTTGGTGACTGGTCTTTTAGTGATGTATGCCAGCTCAAAGGGTGGCGGGATGTCCACTAGAGAGGTTGGTGTAGAAACACCACTGGATGATTGATGGCTACGCTGGGAGAAGCTTCCAGAAGAGGTTATGACACATGGGAGTGACAAGGTATCATCTTTCCTCTTCATCCTGAAATCATCCTTCAGAGATTGGCTGATCTCTGTGGGAGTGGTCAAGGTTAATTCTGGACCTTCTGCAGATCGGGAATAAAACAAGAAGCGGCGAGACTTCATCGATGGGATCAAACAGTTGACTCCAGGCTGCTGTGAACGGCTAAGTGGTTCATTGTTTTTATCCAAGGCCACTGTGCAGTAGTCATGAGTCTGATACTCTGTCCCTGTCTCCTCAGGTACAGTTTCTGGGACATAGCCTGGAACTTTACCAGAGTAAGAGCGCGATCGTGTGACAATAGTCTTCCTATCAAGGGTCACAAAGTTCTCCCCTTCTGAGTCGAATCCTGCCTCTTCGTATATATGCTCTTCACTGTCTGAGTCTGTGTCCTCATAGTAAGGCACAATATGGCAGTCCAGTTCCTCAATGTCTTCTTCGAAGGCCTCAGTGGTGTGGGCGAACACCACCCTGTTGGTGAGCTCTGGAGTGCGTCCTACGTCTAGGTCTGCTGGCACTGTGATGTTACACAACCTGAGGCGAGGCTGGCAGCTTGATCGCTGGCTGAGGAACGCCTGTTCTCGCTTAGCCGTTCTTTCTTTCGCACTTTTTCCTTTGATGTGTTTCTTTTCCATTTCCTCCTCTTCTTCATCATCATCACCTATCTCAACATAATCCTCCGATGAGACACACTCGGTCTGTTCCAAGTTATCTGCTTGAGGGCAGAGTGAATCGTCAATGTCTGCATACTCATCTGCTGACTCACTGTCCTTTGCTTTGTCTTTGTGCTGATTCAACTGCTTGGTGTCCTCCTCAATCTTATCCTCCAGCTTGTCCACATCATCCGATGACACATAATAAGGTTCTTGGTTAGAAGCACCTGCCGTCTGCAGTTCATTTGAAGGTTTGTCATCAGTATCATCCTGACTCCACTCTGGGTCAGCAGTGTCAGTCATATCTGGCGGAACAGCTTCAATGACAGAGTAAGGCCCAAACACATCCTCAGTGCTGGATGTGAATCGAAAACAGCCAGAGAGGTCCTTGGTAGCCCGTTCTGGTTGCCATACCCCTGTTTCCCCTGTTTCTGCTGTATCACATGACTCACATGTATCGCTGGCATCATCTGTGGGGCCAATCACATCGTAGGTATATTCCTCGGTTACAGTTGGAAGCACGCTGAAACCAAAAGCACATCCTCCAGCTTCCAGCTCCGACTCATCTGTGTGTAAATCACAGTGCAAACATTCCTCACTGTCCACTTCATTACATCCAGTATCATTATCCTCATCACCCTGACTGAGTGATTGTGTTTGATCAAGATTTTGTTCCTCTACGTGTTCGTCTGAGTGTCTTGTAGGGCCACAAACGATTTCCCTTTTTTCACCTAAACTCTGTTCCTCCTCTTCTCCTGTTTCACCGTCCAATTCAGCAGGTGTAAGCCAAGGTGTTGATGTGTTCTCATCATCTGTGTGACTGCCACCTTCAGGCTGGTTCAAGTCATTGTCAGTGTTTTCATCCTCAGTAGTGTCAACAGTAGAACAATCATCTGCTTTGACTGTGTCCTCAGAGCCAATGCTGTCACCATCATTATCTAATATGTCGACTTCTTCTTCAGTTTCCTCCACATTTTCTCCTTCTGCTATGTTCTCTTTGTCATTGTGTCCGTTGCCATTGTCATTAACTCCATCCTCTGCCTCACTTTTCTCCTCTTTGTCCTGATTCTCCTCAACCATATCTTGGAGATCTTCCGTCTCTCCATCAGAGTGAGCCAGATCTCCGTTACTCAGGCTCTGTGGGGTGCAGGGCTCCCCCTGTGCGTGAAGCTCATACAGGGGTCTGGGCTTTGGGGCGACAGGAGGCTTTGGACCACGGACAGGAGGACACGGTCTGGACATCAGCTTGGACTGCACTTTGATGGTCAGATGACTGCGGACCTTTGGTTGAGGGACTTGCAGGGGATTTTGAAAATCTGTGCAAAGAGAGTGAAAGTTAATTTTAAAAAAGTAAAAGCCACTTAATAATATTTTCATTTTTTCTCTAATATCTACTGCAAGCTTACACGTCAATAAATATGCGGGTCCTGTTTTGGCATCGAATGCTTAGAGGAAGTCAGATCCTGTACAATAGTCAGTGACATGCAGAATGCTGCAGGGGACATTATCAGCAGGAAAAACAACAGAGCCACAGAGTACTTAGAGCAGGAACAATAACATCTCCCTGTCTGGGAAATGACACATGCAGATTGGACGCTTACAGCAGAATCTGATTTAATAAATGATTGACTTTAAAGATGATTTTGTTATTTCTCTAAAAAATTCTTATCTGTAGAATATTGAAATAGATGATTAAGCTGTTTAAATCCGTAATCACAACATTCTAATTTTAACACTGTGTGTCTATGGCTTTTGAATTTAGACTTAACATTTGCTTTAATTCAAAAATACATATTTTCTCTCTTACTTGTTGCACTATTTATCAAACTAGACTGTTTTGGTGCAAGTTGCCAAGAGTTCAAGACATCGGCCATCTGCTCCAAAATCTACACATAAAAAAAACTCAACAGCAATGTCTCTTTCCAGAAATCATTACCTGTTTTTTTTTCTGTAAAACTACAAGGAGAAGGAAGCGTGCATATCCACTTAGCCACTAGCTAATGTTATAGCTCAGCACAGTAGGGCGTCATTAATGTTTTCATTTTGTGCTGCCATAAGTACGAGTTTCTCATCCTTTATTAGATGCATGCTTCCTTCTGCGTGGTCGGCAGGTGTAGTCTGGGATATTTAGTTCCCACATGAAACTGCTCACAACAAGGTGTGTGGATTATCTTAAATGGGTCATGATACCTGGGAGGAGATATTGCTGTTGAGTTTTTCCACTGTTATTTTTTTGGCTCTTTGAGCACCACAAGCTGAGTGGCATCTAGTTCCATTATATTCGAAAGAAGGCAAACATCTTTCCAGCCGATTTCTCCAAAACTCAACAAAACACACAAAAACACTCCTGGCTGATCAAAATCATTACAGGTAAGATGAAAAATATGAATTTCTGATTCCGGGGTGAACTGTCTCTATAAGTGAAGACATTAAAAAAAAAGTGAAGACATTAAACAGCACTGCTATCAAAATTTAAAATTGTCTTGAAACACACCCGTACTTAACAAAGCGTGTACACCCCTTGTCTCTTCCTGTTATTTAGTACCTGCCCTGACGCACATCCTATTATACCCTGTGTGCACTCTGGCTATCTCTGACTGTTTTCTCTCTCTCTCTCTCTGTCTGCGTGTCTCTCTCACTTTCAAGATATCAGTTTCTTTTTGAAGAAACTGCCTTTCATTGCCATATATTGCTTTCTGCCTGATATTGTGCATATCTTTTCTCCATTATAGTCATCACACTTTTTCTTTTAAAAATTCCAGGTTCACTGGGCTCCACCGCACCCACCCCCCTTGCCCCCTAATGCTCCTCCATGAACCTCTCTAGGAGTGCAGATTTTCACTACACAAATGGACTTCCTTCTCTTCATTCTTCCCCAATTCTCACGAAACACACTCACGCACACATATAGGAACACACATGTTTTTTGCTGAAAAGGTCCTTTGAGTGCACCAAAGAACAATAAAACGGGGAGAGAAAACAAGGGTCCCAGTCTGACAAAACACCCAACTGCAAACAACAGGATATGAATTATGCAACAAGAATTCAATTAAAACAAATGTTTGAAAAACAAAGGAAGAGATAGACACTGGGACCTTGGCTGTGCCAAGGATATGATTTCAGACTGTGTCCTCATCATGAAATGTCACCCAGTTAACAACCTGTCTAAAATCCAAAGTGAACAAGGCTGTAAATCCAAATGGAACATTACATACAAGATACAAATTTTAAACTTATTTCACTCAAATTCACAGACTTCAAATTCAAAAGACTGGTGACCTCCTACAGGATTGGCTCAGTCTACTATCACAGACATGGATTATAATCCTAGCTGTGACCCTAATACTATTCCTTTCCGTATAATGAATTCAACCCACTCTCAATTTAAATGGGAAAACTAGCATCATTATTTCCATTAAAATTACAGTAGCTGTGTGATAAAGCTATTGCTCTGTTTATATTTCATTTTAGCTGACTGAAGCAGTACAAAAAGGTGCACCAAGTTGCACTGGACATCAATTTGAATGCAGATGCAATTTGAAACAGGTGAAATGAGTTTTTAGAGTGAATCAACCGATTTCACTAATTATCACAGCCGCCATTATTTACACGCTCGCGCTGTCACCACTTTGCTTTCCTGTAAAACATGTAAAGTTTCTAGACTTTAAACGGAAATACAAGGCTTAACAACCAACCTGCGTTCATTGTCATCCACGGGAACCGACAGTTATCCTCATGTTTCCCCCCACAGCTGACCGCGTCCCTCGAAACGACGTGGAAACTTAATCCAAATGCAAACACATTGTGGTTAAATCAAGCGGAAAAACAAGAGTTGCGGAACATGTTATCTTTGTTTTTCTCCAGTCACTCGTAGAAAGACGGTCGTGTTGGCAGAGTGGCAGCTGAGCTTTCAGGTGGCGTGTATCTCCAGTGCTGATGCTACAGTAAACTGGTGCGCTCCTGTGTGGAGACGGGAGGTGCAGTTTGGCGCTTCCTGAGGCAGGACCAGCCTACAACAGCACGGCGCGCGGACACGGAGCGCGACTCAAACCCACTCGCTATGTTTCATTTTTGCATTGCACAGCATTATGCCTGGGCAATTTCACTTTCACATCTGGTCGTGTTTTGTTACAGGACACTGCCAATTGTTATCTAGTAACACTAAAAATTTGAGCGAGACCAAATCCATTCAACACGAGAGATTGGGTCCATAAATATGAGACTTTAAGACTCATTGTGCTGATTGGCAGCTTTAAATCTGCAGCTACTGTTTTTGCAGTAATTTTTTTTTTTCAGGTCACATCTGCCCATGGTTTGGTGCATGTCCCTTCACTGACTGATAGCAGTTGGAAAGTTAAGACCCACACAGTTATATGAGCTAACTGGAACATGTATAGAAAGGACTGTATACTACATATCAAATGCTTAGAAATCAAGCATTGATTCTTCTCAGTGTTTTCTCCAGCGTGTTTTGCTCGCGTATTATTTCCTTCACCAGAACAGTGCATAGAAAGGTTCCTAAAAGCAATTTCCAAACACAGTTTCTGCAGGACACCAAAGCGTTTGCTTTTGGCTGGGGTTTCCTGGCCAGGCATCTGTTGCATGATTGAATGAATGCAAGCCTTTAAAAAAAACCTCTCTTCATAACAGGAAACCGCTCTCCCTGTTTCCTGCACAACAGGCAGCACTTCCTTAGCAACAGATGGGAAAGGTTGGCAATGTTAACCCCTTGGGTAACCTCGAACAGAGCCGATTGACTGGTGCTGTGCAGAGCCTGATGGTTCGAGGAACACAAACTTTGCTTCATTGCAGGACTCACTGTGGGCTTTCAAGGACACAGGCACCTTGTGTAACACAGGAGGAGGCTGGGATCGTCCCCCTCGTGGGGTCTTTGATATGTCAGCTCTCGGTGATGGTTTAACACCCACACGCTGAAGGTCAAACAATGTAGCAGACTTGTGGGATTTTTGCGACAGAGTTTAAACAGATAGTGATAGAGTAGAGAGGCACAACAAAAGAATCAGCTGTGTAGTATAACCGCGGGGCTCTGGTCCTGACTGCTGCAGCAGCATACGGACCCATACATTATACACACAGCAAAATTCCCATTCCAGATGGTTTGGTGCAGGAAGGATTAAATTCTGCTGCAGGTGCGGAGCTCTGTCAGACTCAAAGAGGTGGTTAGAGAGGGCTCATGTCATGTTATCTTTGCACTTGCATAAGGGGTCATCTCATTAAGTGATTAATATGCTGGCGTGTCTAATGATACCATTTCTAAATTATAGAGCATGCCAGTAAAGAGGGTATTAAATATGAAATCATTTCTGTGGAAGATGTGCCCATTGTGTTTGCCGCAGTAGTTAAGCTGTTTATTTGTGTAAATGGGATGCTGTGTAATGTATTTTGCAATATGCTACACGCCACCAAAACAATTAAATCACTGTGACTCAGTTGTTTTGCTTCCCCTTGTTACAATGAGATACTGTAATAACCATTATGGAGTGCTGATGCCAAGACAGTTTTTAATGTGTCAGTAGTAGCACATTTATAGTTGCCATAAAGTAACCTTTTGTTTTCAAATTGGACGACTAAAGATAGCTCCACTCTGGTCTTTTGGCACAATTGCTACATATGACCTTTTTTGGGGGGGGTTTCATTTGTGCAAAATATGTTTTGGTTTTTGCAGGGTATGCAAATAGAACCTGTCATGAGTATTGTGTCATGTGGCTGCAGAAAAGAATGGCTTTAGGAGTAAATATCCCTCCAGATGTGGCACAGACGGTCAAAACATGTTTTTGGACGGAGGACACAAATTTCCTGGACCGCCTGTAGCTGCGTGCCGTGCTCTGTCACCCCACCTGGAACATGACTTGACTAGAAGAGAAAAGGGGAATGGAGTTATTTGGAAAAAAACATGCCATAGTAGCAGGGGACAAACCAGCTCTATCGCCCCTCGACTCGGCTGCACACACAATGCCAAACAGGAAAGGGATCAGGGGAAGGGGTCAGCGACTCATTCCCAGAGCTGAGACAATCCATAACACCTGCTTTGCCAGCAACTGGGCACACAGAACTGAATGGATGTGTTGAGTGTTTTTATTCCCCTATGAGACTACATTATAACTCTGTGACAACACACTTTAATGGAGTTGATTACTGGAAAGCACTTTTTTGCCCCATTATGAAACAGTGTGTTGTTTAAAGGAAAAGTGTGCAAGACTCAGGGGGATTTATCAAGGGGGAAAGGATTGCACATTGCAACCAGCTGAAGCAACTCGGTTAGAATTAATTTAATGTTCATTGTTCAGAAGGTTTTAACTTGGGGATGAATTATCCAGAGAGATGTCTTCCTTACCAAAACGAATGGACCTGATGATTAAAACCGGTAAAAACACTAAATAAAGTTTCACTTCGCAAATGCTGTTTGGCACGTCGCAGACAGGCCGCTAGCATCTGAGCATCTCAATAATGTTTGCTCACCTCATTTCTGATCCAGATGTTCAGGAAATTTTCAATGGGAGCTGAATTATCTGCAGAGGTCTTTTACTCAGTAAACAACACAGAATAAAACCGTTTCACATCACAAATCAGTGTTTCTCCAATGCTATTTGGCATGTCAGAGAGGGGCCGCTCGTCCACCACATGCTAATGTGAGTTCTCCTTTTTTATCTGAGGTTTTTACTGGGAGCTGAATTACCAACAGATGTCTCGTCTTTTTACCAAAAAACACACAAACTGTGAACTTAAACTAGAAAAAACAATAAATTTAGCAGCTTCATATTTAAAAATTGGTGGTTTTCCAACGCTCTCTTCACAAAGGGGCTTCTAAATGGTGGCCAACAAGAAAATGCAAATGGCTCTATCTTGAACCAGTTCTTGGTTTGTCTGTTCATGCTGTAGAAACATGGCAGTGCAACATGACGATTTCTTGAGGATGAAGACCCACTGCCTTTGTAGATATAAACGTCTCATTCTAAGTCAATGAAAACACAACAATTCTAATTTTCAGGTGATTTTTCACTAAATAAAACATGGTTTTTATATTGTATTCCATTTTCTGCCAGTATATCTCCCTACATCCTACACTGTGGACCTTTAATGCCAGTGGAAGCTTTGCAACAGAATGCACTTCTAAGATATGAAGGCACTTAATCATGCTGTTATGCAAACTAGCTGTAGTGTATTAAGTTCAGATATTGATTCATGTGATACTCAAGTACAGTCAGGCTTTCACTCTTTGAAGTGACCCAAACACCTTTGTAATTGGATGGTAAAGCGTTTGACTGCTGTAATGGATCGAATCATTATTGACATGTTTTATTGATTCCAAGCTGTGCACAACCACAGCACTCTTCTAAGACTTGTGTATTTGCCCTGAGCTTAAGATTCTGATGAAGGGGCTTCGAAGTAGAGGATATGTAGGACAACAGACTTTATTAAAATGTCATAAAACCAAATATGCAGAAATTATTTCAGAATTAATGATAAGGCTGTTTTGACAAAGAACTGTGACAAGACAGATAATGAATTATTAAGAACCATATCAAACTAGGAAATGCACACGTCTATGCATAAAATAGTTTTGTGTAACCTGAATAAAATGAGAAAACCCTGGCGTCAGCAGTGTATACTCCACTCTCCCCAACAATATAAAGCCAGGACCCCCTCCCACCAACCCCCCAAATGACTTCTTCTGCATGCACACACACACATGTACACACACAAGAGCATTGCAGAATACAGGTGGACCACAGAAGTCAGCACTTCATCAAAAAGCAGCAAATACAGGTTTAATTCCCCAAAGGGCCTTCAGAACTCTACAGCAAATCAATGAAACTGGCCTGTATCATTGTTGTCATTTGAATAACAAAGACACATTATATCACATTCAAAAATGTCAGAGGTATGTTATTGTTACAGTGCTGTAGTCACCACAATGTGATTTTTTTCCACCATGTGTAAGCACTTTGAAAAGAAATGACAGAGAGAGCAGTGTGTCTGGGACTCATTAGTTCACATTTACTTGTAATTTCAGGAGAGCTGTTTGTGTTAAGTCTAGCCTACTAACCTAAGCTGAGATAAAATAGCAGCGCAGCTCCATTACCAAAAAACAAAGTATTATTGCTCCGCAGTAAAAGGCCAGGGCTATGGCACAATAGCTGTCACATTGCCGTTAATTAGCCCGAAGCCAAGAGAGTAGGTCAGACTCTGATAACAGATGAATTTGTTATTCTTTTTCTCTATTGCTGCAGAGACAATCCTCTAAGCTACACTGTGAAAACAATGATCTACTGGTCCAAAATAAAAATTCTCAAGGAGCCCTATAAATTTTTCCTTTAAAAAAGAACGCATTTATGTCCTCTCCAAATAAAGCACAGTAGCACAGTCAAAACATTAAAGGCTAGCTTTTGGCGTCACAGATTAATGAGCACCGTCGAGGCCTTTCATTGTGAGGGACTATTGAGTTTGTGGAGTCTGTTATATATTTCCTTAATGTCTGCAGTATGTTTGTGTTTACCATTTTAATGGCCTTGAACACTCTTGTAGTCCCGTGTGGCAATATAACATAAATACCCCTCATGGAATCTGCTCAGAGCATGTAAGGTGTGTGTGTTGCGTGTGTTCATGCAGGTGTGTGCTGTATGTATGAGCTGGGTTACATACAGCAAGTATGTGTGCAATCCACTGGCCTCATTATGGTTGTGTGAAGCGCTAACCGAACAAGAGGGAAAACAATAGGACTGTGAAAAAAGCTCTGAGCCATAATTTACTCTTTCTGTGAGTGTTTTCACATTTCTCAGCTAAAAGAGACGAGGAGGATGCAGATATTTCTGATATTGTCTCACACAAATCTTGCTGTAGGTTTAAGCACATTGTACAACTATTAAGTACCCATATGCAACATAAGAAACTGTGTGATTTAAAGTTGCAGTGTGTAAGATTTAAGAGGAATTTGTGGCATCTAGCACTGAGGACTGCAGATTTCAACCAGCTGAATCCTATCCCGGTTAGAATTCCTACAGTGTTAATTGTTCAGAGGGGGTTTATTATCCGAATTATCCGCAGAGGTCTTTCTGTCCAAAATAAACAAACCCATAATTTAAATCTGTAAAAACACTGAGAAAGCAGTTTCACATTTAAAAAAAATAAATCAAAGATCAGTGTTTTTCCAATGCTGTTCTTCAGGGCTGCTAACTAAGGTGGCTAAAACATGAACCGGAAAATATTAATGGCCCAGTTTAGAGCCATTGTTTGGTTTGTCCATTTTGGGCTACGGTAGAAACATCCCAGCTGGCAAAAAACCTCATTAGACAGTGATATTTGGTTGAATTTAGGTTGTTACATCAGGTGGCCAAAATATCAGGATAACCTCTGATGCCTACGTCAATTTGATGTAGAATACTGATGACAAATGACAGTGATAGTTTTGTTGGTTTAAAGTTGTCAAGTCAAGTCAAGTCATTCTTATTTATAAAGCTCATTTTCACAAAACACGGTTTGCCTCACAGGGCTTTACAGCATACAGTGACCCTCTGCCACCACCTAACGAAAAACTCCCGAAAAAGAACCCCTGTAATGTGAGAAAAAAAGGAAGAAACCTCAGGAAGAGCAGCAGAGGATGATGAGGGAACCCTCTTTCAGGACGGAGAGAAGTGCAATAGATGTGGTTGTGTTGCTAAGTAACCAAATCCAACATCTCCCATTTGTCTCATGCCAACGTCATCTTGGCTTAAAAATAATAGCATGTAGTTGTGAGGTATTGAGAATGAAACCCAACATATGCAAAACATCATAATGTCCATATAACGTACAATTCTAACATAGTTTCACATTAATATTGTAAACCCAATTTTTCTTTCCGACCAAAACTGAATGCCTTTTTGACATAAGTCTTTTTGAAGTCATTTTAAAGTATAGTGCCAGCTGGGATGACGATGCAACATGGCAGACTCTGTGGACAACAACCCAATCCCTATGTAGATATAAGTGTATTCACTGCAGAGCAAAATCATTTATTTCTTTGGGATACATCAGAGTTGCAAAATGAGATATTGTCTTGAAGGTGTCACATGAATAAAAAACACATAACACTCTGCACAATATCCGCACAAACCATAAGTCCTCTGATAAATCAGTACAGTTCATTCTGAGCAATAGCATGTGCATAAATAGTGTGTGTGTGACAAAAACATTGATACACCTACGCACACTTTACAAGATGGAAAACATACCTGGGGGCTCTCCAACTTCTCCTGACAATGCATCTTTCACCGTACAGCCTCAGTGCTCAGATATGAGTGAGCGATGTGACGTCTGTCTGTGCATGTGTGCCTCCACTCAGCCTGGCTGTCCGTGGTCTAGATAGCTGCTGCAGCAGAGTGTGTGGTTGTTGCTTTTGCTTCTTCCGCCAGACCTTTGTGACCTTTTACACAAAGATAACAGGGCGGTCTCTTATCCCCAGGCCCCCCCCCGCCCAAAAAACTGCCAGGCCTGGCAGCTCAGACAGAGGACTTCCCCCCTTCGAACTGTCTGATAGAACAATATCAACAGCCTGCACCACAACCTCCCCTTTGTGTCTCCACCAGGCCTTTTCTTTGGAATAATTAGTTCCTTTCTAATCAAGACGTGTTGCTGACAGACAGGAAATGAGAGATCTGCATTAAAATAAGATTAGGCTTTTTGCAACAATGTGAGAATCACTTCTTTAATGTCATGCAACACATGCACTCGTTGTGGCAATTATATCATACATTTGAACATCTTTTGAAATTCAAATCAGAAAAATGATTTTGATTTGTGCTTATGAAAATACATTTAATTAAGGTTAGGAAACTTATATAAACTGCAGTCTTCTGCCTTGGATCATTGTTATGTTTTTGTGCACTTCTATATATTTTAATATTCATAAATGAGTAGTCGAAAGCCAAGATATACATCTTGCAACCAGCTGAAACTTCTTCCGTGGGCCTAACGTAGATTCCTTCAGTGTTCTTTGTTCAGGAGTTTTTTTTTTTTTTTCTGGTAGCCGTATTATCTGTAGAAGTGTAATTCCTCTCAAAACACAAATGGACCCTGTTATTTTTACAATAAAAACATAAACTAAGCAGTTTAATGTAAGAAATCAATGCTCTTCTGATGTTTTTTTGGCCTATCATGGAGGGGATGCAAACTATGGAGGCAGACACAAAAGTATAAGTAAAAAGTATAAGCATTTCAGCATAAGGAAAGTGTAAGAGGGAATTTCTCAAAATAAACTACAATTTCCATGTCCAGGGTAAAGAAGAAAAATGTCACCCAGTGCAACAATGTGACTCGCTGATGTCTTTCTTTTGGGTTTTAGACAACAATGGAGCTCCATGGCACAATGGAATAAGCTGTGGATACAATGACAGAACTTGATAGTGAGATCATTTCACTGCTGGTTTAGCTCTTTTAATGGAATTTGTCAACAACAATAACAAAAAAGGTATACAACAGCCCCATCCTTTATCAATTTCAATTATTATTTCCTACGTTGACTTTATGCCAGGCCACTCTGTTCTCTATATCCATTGTGGGTATTTTTGTTGTGTCCTTTCAAAATGAATGCCTTGCCAACTGATGCTCAGATTCACTCTGGGTCATCCTCCTTTTGCAGGACAATATTTCTCTGGACATTGATGTCCTCTCTGTGAACACAAGGTGACCCTATAGGAGGCTGGTATGTCAGCACATAGAGGCTGATTTGAATATATTTGACAGCTAATATGTCCTTTTTCCTCTCTGCCCTCATTGTCAGTAACATCCTCATTTACGCTGTTTTCCTTTCTTTTGTTACATTTATCTCTCACACAAACAGTGAAACACACTCAAGGGACATGAGTGTTCTGGCTGTCCTGTCTCTGGTCAGATATTTTGCTGAGGTGGTTTCATCGGGGCTCTTGTGTATTCTCATGCACAGTGAGCCTCAGGGGATGAACGGTGTGGCGGAGGTGTGGGGGGAGATGCTTCATGTACAAAGTGGAGGTTTTTCTACCAACATCAGCACAAACAGCACGGTCAATTTTCATTTATGGAAGTTGCAAAACCACCAAAGTGTGGAATATGCTTCAGCGTGTATATTTGATCATGCGATTTATCATGACAACAATGCATAGGTCATAACATTGCTGCAGCTCGGCGGTGTGGTTAAACTGGTGATAATGAAAAACATGTTGACCTGTGGAGACCTTTAGCTTGTGTGCTCATCTGTCTCTCAGTGGAAAACAGAGGAGGGAGAGGACACTTAGAATTACATTATCTATAAGTAATATCTGCCCCGAGTGATGGGTGTCATTCTCAACACATCAGCTGATGTCAATCAGCAGCTATCACTACTATTAAGACAGCTTGCTTCCATGGCAACCTAGAGGTCAAAAGGGTCAGCTTTGATACAATGAACCCCAATCGATCGTTACTGTCGTCGCAACACATTGGCAGGGCAATATTGCCTGAGTTGTCATTATTTGGCGCAGTGAAAATTCCTCTTGCTCTGTCTCCTGGGACTCACTTTCTCTCCTCACCCCTCATTGACCCAGCAGCCAATGTGTGTAATGCCCACACTTGTTTTCTTGAGAGGGGTCTTGGCTCTGCAGTGTCATATTGGTTTATGAATTCAGCACGCTGGCGCCAGTGCAATAACCTAGATTTAAATGTCAGGTGATGGAGCCACTCTAAGTGTAAGAAGGAAATAAAGACATATCGCTGTGGCGAAAGTGCCTTTTTAAGCGCTGAATGTGTAAAGGTTGAAATATTTGTTTATATTCTGGGTGTGTATGCATGGGTACACAAATATATATTTATTTTCCTTTAATGTGGTTAAGTAGCACCTGGAGGTGAAGCCCAGCTGAGGTCATAGCCAGACCACCAGACAAAAAATAATTTGGAACATTCATTTTTGTCATGTTTTATTCAATTGAGTTTGGTTCCCCTGCAGCCAAGCCAAATTCAACCCAAATACTGAGCCACAGAAAAACATATCTGACTATTATTGAGAAATACATGTTGTAATAGAAGCAACAATTCAGACTAAGCTAATGAAATGAAGCTGATTGGATTAACTGGATGTATTCAAATGGCATTGCTGTCAATGAACTGAGTTAGCCAGCAGACTGTAATGAAACACAACTGCCATTACTTTCATTATAGTCCCTCCAGCTCTCTCTGTGTATCTGTAGATGGTATTCTACCTGATTTAACCATGGCATAAGCTGTGTGGGATGTCAATATTGCAATGCAGAATGTTTTTAAGTGTTTTTTATTGTATGTATTACTTGAAAATGTCGCTGCGCTGCTGTTGAAAATGATTCTGTGCTGCAGAACACGGGGGGGATTATGAGACAATGGGCCCCTTGGCATGGACATGAAAAGGTCCCATCATCGCTCCTACAAAGACACACAGACTTCATATTTATTCAGCCCCTTGTGGTTGTTGATTTGAATCTCCTTGTAGTTTTAAGAATGATTTTTTGTGGTTTTGTGTCTCTTTGGAGTTGTTTTGTCTCTTTGTAGTCAAACTGTTTCTTTTTGGTTGTTTTGTATCTATTTGTAGTCATTTTGTTTCTCTTTGTAGTTTGTTGCTTACATTTCAGTCATTGTATTTATCTTTGTAGTTGTTTTGTATCTCTTTGTAGTCATTTTGAGTCCCTTTGTAGTTGCTTTACATCCATTTGTCTTTTTTTTTCTCTTTACAGTTTTCTCGTTATAGCTTTTAAGTCCCCTTGTAGTCATTTTCTTCCTCCTGGTAGTTGTTTTGTATCCCTTTGTAGTCATTTTATTTCTCTTTGGGGTTGTTTTGCCCTTTGTTATTGTTTTGTAATTTGAGTCTCTTCCTGGTCAGTACATTTCTCTTTGAGTGACATTTTGCAGGTGCAGGTCAAGTGGGCCCTGACACTTTTGGTCCCTGAGCCCTTTTCAAGGGTAGGCCCTTTTAGTAATCCATCCATGTTGCGGAATATATTAAAACGAAAGAGATTTTAAAAAAAAAACAAAAAAAAAAACATTCATATAGAACATGCATCAGTGCTCTTTCCATTGTAGCATCATTAGGTCACCACTGTGAGGAAAATCTGTACCTTCAAGCAGTATGCACATTTTATGAGCTCCATTACAAAGTTTGTGCTAACACAACCATAAACAGGCCATAAAACCAGAGATATCATCCTTGGGGCAGACCTCACTATTGGATTCCCGTTCTCTTCAGGATGGACACATGCTTATTGTGCTAAACAAACCCCTGCTCCCTTCAGCAACAGCATGGGAAGGTTTTCTACATTTATCCACGGCTGCACTTTTCATTACTCTCATAAGGGGAGGTCATGGGGTGAGGTCTGCTTGGCTGTTACAGCGTAGGTACAACTAGTGTCAGTGAAATGAGATGTAATATGTGGCGGAGTGGCTTTTATCAGACCATGTGTCCTTGCGGCAGACAGTGAGTGGGGGCGGCCGTGACAGGCAGGGAAATGAAGCTTTAGGTGGCCGCTGAGATGGAACAGGAGATGTCTCAGTCAGATAGATAACAGCAAGCTAACAGCAGAGACACTGAGCTTCCTGTGGAGACTGTCAGCGGAGCACAACGTAAATTATAAGACAGACACATTTGCACTGGTAGGTTTTACGCTACGGCAACTTGAGGCTTAAGGGGTGCACATAAACACAACATTTCATCAGCAGGGTGCATGTTTTTAAATTTGAAGTTATCGCATTTGATGAGATTAAAGCACATTTACGAAAGAGATTTTGCTTTGTGACCAGTGTCCCAACCTGCAGAGGACAAGGCTGTCACAATCTCATCTCCGATGTGCATCCATTACTGTGTGGAATTATAATGGGACTGCCACTACAAGGGCAGAGCCAAACACTAACATGATTATGGTAATGACTGCCAACAGCTACTCCGCTAAGCGCCAGGGAGATGCGCTCTGAAAAGGCGATTCCTAACAATTAATCAAAACACATAAATAGACATAATGTCATTGACTTTCACTTCTGGCAGACAAGCGATTGGTGAATGTTGTTGATTCCTCTAAAGCTATTCAATCACTGTGATGCATGGGGTTGGAGGTGGGGGTATTTGGCAGGCTACAATACATCATGCCAACATTTTGTTCACACTTTGTCAGCAAATGTAATTAGCCAGAATCACAGTTTTACATGTGAGAGACCTGTAGCAGATATTTCTAGCATCAATCTCTGCACAAACTGGCTGTTGTATCTCAGATTCAACAGCCCCAGGGGATTCTCATTGTGATGACAAACCACATGGAGTATGCTATGATTTTCTTCTGGCATTGTATGGACATTTAATTCATTAATAAATGTAATTATGTATCATAGCAAGGAGTCTGAGCACAAAAAAATTGTAATTAACACGACTAAGAGTCTGCAGTTATGCCAGTGGCTCTGTGAGGCAAAGCAACACTTTAATGTAAATGCTAAGATCAGCATGCTAACATACTCACTAGACAATTCAAACATGCATATGATAAGCAGATACAATCCTTATCATGAACACCAGCTTACATTGCAATCCATGGCAAGTCAGAAGTGGATAATTCTGATGCGGTACGCCTGACTTTTCAATATGTCCCAGTGCACTTGCTCAGGAAAACACTTGATTGCCAACAGCAAACTCTTGTTTGTTTGGCAAGTCTCTGAGTTTCACAAGCATCTACAGAGAAACTACATCAATTACCACAGCGCTCATCCAAACAGCATAATAAAGTCATGTGTAGTTGTTTCATGTGGACTGAGCTAAAGATACACATGCTCACAAAGACTTCTATCAAGCACAAATCAACTGACCTGAAATGTAAATGGCAGCTAAAATGTTGTCACAGCACATTACACAGCACAAATATTACATAAAACACTACACAAAGTGATATAAATGATGATAATATCATTCTGCTCAGTTCTTTATGTGTGCTACCATGCCATGATGTCAGGTGTGTTTATGTGAGCAAACTCAGGCTTGATGGATTTTGCCTGAGTTTCTGACTTGGAATTTTGACTTGAGTGAATGTTTCATTGCGCTTTTCAATGTCGAAGACAAGCTCCCAGGAAAGGTGCCAAGCTTTGAAGCCAATTTTATATTGTGGCAATATGTGGAGTTACAACATCCGAGTCCATCACATGACGCTATGACACCCAAAATGGCTTTTTCCCATAGATTTACATGGTGAAAGAGGTGTCTGTGTCTGTCTGTGTTATATCCATACTGAAAGTCCAGAAAAGCTGCACAATTAAATCACTTTAACCCCATTCAAATTAGCAGAGCGCCAAGCTGGAAGTGAGCCTCTCAGCCAGTGGAAGTCTTTGGTTGTTCTATGGCCCCCACGATGTGGAAGATAAGTTCACACCATGAAAATGGAACTTTTTTGGCCTTGTGCCACTAAGGAACTTTTATAGAAATGAACAGGGCCCTGCCTTCAATGCTTTATACATCTATGGTCAGAGGTTTTTTTTTCTGCGTACAATGGATTGCAGCAGCAGTTTAGTGTGTAAGTATGCTCAAATTTGCTAATTAGCACCAACCACAAAGCACAGCTGAGGCTGATGGGAAAGTCATTAGTTTTACAAGCACTTTGTATTTTGACAGAAATTGCCATCCCTTGAGCCATGCTGATCGTGTGGCTAAAAATAAAAGGCTGAAATTACATTCTTTTTAACTTGCAAGAAAAAGAAGAAGAAAATATTCTCTTAGTTTTATGTTTGATTACATGAATATCATATAAATATGTGCAGTGAATACAGAAGGAGCCGTATTCTCATCAGATAGCCTAATATTGGATGAATTTGAACTATATGATACACAACAAGTCTTTGTTAATATCGTGAGGTTTTAAAGCGTTTTATAACAATGCTCTATCTGCTTGACATCTTACTGATTGGATCTTCCACTGCTGAGGGGAGCAGCAGTCACCCACACGGGGTGTAAATCCAAACACCTCCTGTGAGCCACCAGCTTTTCACAGGAACACCCCACCTCAGCACATACGCTTAGCGATCTAATATATGTGTGATCCGTCAAGCATGTGCTTAAATGCAAGTGTTCAGTACCACTTTATGTGCAGAGACAGATGGTCAACCTCCCTTCCAAAACCGCCTTCCCTTTCCTCCTTTTCAAAAATACATGGGCTTGATTTATGTCCTACCCCCATTAGCAACTTTCTCGATTGCTCCTCTTTTCTTCTTTTAATTGCTGCAGTTTTTTTCTGCCTCTCACCTTTTCCTCCCCATACAAACAAACGTGTTCACTAAGGAAATTATAAAAGGAGGCGCTCTGTGGGGTTGGAGTAAAGCTGCAGTATATGGCTGTAGGCTTTGAATCAGGATAGATTAAAGCCTATCTTGTGCTGATCCACCCGAGGCTGGACCCACATGCAGGACTCCTGTTCTGAGAGAACTTTATATATGTTTCACATATAGAAATCTCAAGGGATCTCTGTTTATGTTTCAGGCAATATGAACATTCCTAAACCACAATAAACAATGATCATTTCCGTTTTTACCCCCATTTATGTTTTTATCGCTTTCCCTTTAACACGTGGTGTAATTTCTCACCCTGAGTATCACCATGGGAAGAATATAACCAAGACAAATATATGGCTCTTATCAAACAGTAGCTTAAGGGTCCCTGTATTTCAGCCAGGGCCTGCTCTCACAGATACAGCCTTGCAGGATCACATTATGAAAAATTTGGCCTTGGAACACTTATTCTTATTTGATTTCTCACCATTCATATCAGAGCATGTACAGTATGTTTTCTTCTCATGTGGCAGCAGTGGAGGAAATTCAACACTCACAGTAACATGGTACAGATAAGAACTAAAGGGGAGGCATCAAACGCTGGAGATATTTTGGGTCAGACTGAGCAGAAAAATACACAAGATGGGTAACTGTGATGTATGTGATTGCATCCCAGGTGAAAAAAACAGAAGCACCACTCTCAGTGAGTGCTGGATTTGATTTGTCCGTAAACATCATAAAGTGGTAAATGGTTTGTGTTTATTAGCAGTGAAGGGACAGCTCAGCCCTGATGGAGTTGTATTGATCCTCCATCAACACCCCGCATGCTAAATCCTCATCTTGACAACTGTGATTGAACACTTTACAGATATTTGCCTGTCGGTCATGTGGTTTGAATAAATCGCAACTGAAAATTTCTCCAAAGATCTGCATTTGATGAATGCAAGTTGAGAATTACAATTTTTTTATCAAGTTCAACTACATTCAGCAGCTGTGGTCACTGCAGCAGCAGAGATGTGGTGAAATGAAAAACCAGTGCACCAGTTTGCTGCTAAGGCCATCAGCTGAATTTTGCAGACGGGTATTTTAAATAAGGAGCTTCCATTTTCTGAGTGGTGCTGCCTTATATTTTACAGTAGTCATTCGTAAAATGGTATGTGTGCATTCATGCACAGTGGCAATAGTTTAAAAATGTTCATTCCCATATGCAAATTCATTATTTGTTCAAAAAGTTAAGACCTCAATTGAATTTCTAACTTGTGAGGTAAATTAATTTATTCAAAAATAGCTTGATGATAATGATGACCATTTGTCCCCTGCTGTGCTATTAGATTACTTCAGTCTGATAACAGCCAGGTTGATCGACTGTAAGGCAATTGCGTAAAATGCAAATAGATACACCAACAAAACTGCAGAGGACCTGCCCCAGGCTGTTTACCACAGGAGATGTTTGACATTAATGCAGTTGTGTGTGGGAATTATTGCCAAAGTGCCAATTTTGTTCAACATACTTGTGCACACCAACAGTTTATTGTGTAAATGGAGTAGACACCCTGCAGGAGACTTTTAGACTTTAACAGTCTCTGAATCTGTGAGCTGATGCATTTTGTGGAGGGGTGATGGCAGGGTGCACATGAAATGCATGTGACAAGGCAGATGTGTATGACACTTCCATGTTTCTTAAAAAAATACACTTAATACCTTTTATGAAATTCCTGCAAAGTCCTCACTACATATATTATATAAATCTGGACAGGCAAGGATGTAAACTGCACCTGTACTGGTTGATGTATATTTTAGTTTATATTTTCACATTTCTGTTATCACTTTCTTCTGTTCTATACTCATGTGTCTTGATTTTTGCAATACTTGCTTTTATTTTTTATTGCATTTTCTCTTATTATATTTTCTCATGATCCTTGATTTTATTTCTAGTCTCTTATCGTGAGGACTTTGTTTTCTGGGTTTTGAATTTTCCATTTGTGGCGTTTTCCTTGTTTCAGGTTATTCACTCATGTTTAGTTTGTTTCCTGTTTTATTTGTGATCCTCATGTGTCACGTCTATTTTTACTGTCTGCCTGCGTGTGTTTTCTGGCTGGTGATTGTCTGCTCCGCCTTGATTTGTTTCACCTGTTCCTCATCAGCCCTGCTGTCACCTGTGCCTTGTTATCACCCTCCTTTCCTTTGTGTTACTTTTGTCAGCCTGTCTGCGTTGCTTTCTGTGTTCCTTATTGGATTCATGTTTTTTGATTACCAGTTTGTTTCTATTGATTTTAATGTTTTCTCAATTGTATTTTGTTTTTCATCAATATGTCCCCTCTTTTTTTTTGCTTGCTCATTTTAGTCTTTTGGATTCAGCTTTATTTTACAAACTCAAAACTGCCTGTTAGGTGTAGCAACTGCAGTTCTCTGTTCATCTGTGAAACACAACAGGTTTATGTTATTCACCAAAACACCAAAGCAAGTTCCTGTGAGTACCTGCCCGGCAATACACCTGATTCTGATTCTTAGAAGGCTTCCGCA
The DNA here is from genome assembly GCF_008729295.1 of Plectropomus leopardus. Taxonomy (NCBI): domain Eukaryota; kingdom Metazoa; phylum Chordata; class Actinopteri; order Perciformes; family Serranidae; genus Plectropomus; species Plectropomus leopardus. The sequence continues at coordinate 16,682,180 of NC_056464.1, read as the reverse complement.
GAACTGAGTTATTGGATTCTTCCTTCACATTTTGTTTCTCTTTTGTTTACATCTTTCCCTCTTAAGAGACAAAAAACTGTTTGTGACTTATAAATTGACGTTGTGCTTATAAAAAACAGTGTTTGAAAAAAATGTTATCCAGCCCTCAGTAGAGGAAGATTTCAACGACTTCATTTATAATCAAGCATTCTGGTGACTTTATGCCAACAGTTATGATCACTGACAGAACCATTATCTACTTCTACAGAGAGTTATAAACTTAATGACTCAGCATAATCTCATTTTCTACTTCATTATTAATCTCTTCCTCGGCAGCTGTTATCAGGAGGGAAAATCTGTTCATAATGAATGGTTTTATCATGTTTGTTACTGTCACTGTGCAAGCTCCTCATAGGCTCCTGCCTCAATAGGTTGTAGTTAACAGTCAGAGATATAATGACTGTTATGAAAATGATTTTACAATTAGTAAACTAAATGAATAAATCTGAACTAAGTCAGTTTTTTCGGATCTTGTAGAGTCGAATTACAAAATCATACAGGAGCAAGAATACTTTTCAGCATCATATACTAATTCAGCTGAGCTTTAATGATGCGAATAGCAGTTGATTTGAACAGCCCCATCCCAAGTCCCCAATTCTCCAGCATTGTAATGGACTTTCACAAAATTTAACAGTTTAGAATAAAATGCACAAAACAATTTTCCTGAATTTTGACTCAGTATACTTGTGTTAAAACATGAACTGCCCGGCACACAGCCCACACACAGCACAGGCTAAGACCGCAGTTGTTGGCAAGCTGTTTTTCTTTTTTGGAAAAGCAGTAAATCCCCACTCGATGAGGTGTAATGAGGGCATGCTGGGCTGTGATCCCCTCTGCCTCAGGCTTAATATGGTAATACCTGCCCCCACAACACCCCGACCGTCGGCACAGAACACAACCAGGATTTACTCTCTTTATTACCTCGACCGAGCATTTAATTTCCTGGGCATTTGGGTGGGTTAGTGGTACAAGCAGGTGGGTGTCAGGACTGGCAATCACTCAGGGTGATGCTGGGAGACAGTGACATACGATGGAGTCATCACTTTAGGCAAGGGGGAGAGAGAGAGTAATAATGTGTTTCGTATGATGAGGAGCCAGCTGGCCTGGGTTGAGAAAGGCGATGTGTGCAACATACACTTGAAAGTGTTATATAGCCTATGATTGTGTGCGTGTGTCCCTGTGTTTCTATGAGTATTATACATTCAGTAGTGAGTCATGTGACAGCCATTACTTCCCCGAGTGGCCCACAGGAGCTGGTAAACACCACTTTGCCACCACCTTAATAAATAAGTTAGCACCCAAATTGTTTTTAATCAAGATCTCATTTTAGTCGCGCTCTAATGAATTTATTATGGGAGGTTGGGGAAAACACTGCTCAACACTGGTTGGCTGGTTGCTTTTATCTGCACTCCACTGTTATGTCATCAAACAGAACTGAATCTGTGACAATTACGAGTCATTTTTTAAATTTCATACTGTTTTGTCTCCATAAGTTATAATAACATTCACCTAAACAGTGCTACAAAAAATCAGCATAAAACACGAGCAGTTAGACATCCAGACGGATTTGTACAAATTTATTTGGAGGTAAAACTAAAAGTGAGAACACTTGAAATGTCTCCAATAAGCAGGCAGTAAACAGTTGCATATCTATACATCCAAAATGTGTTCCCAGGGTCCTATGTTGCTCAATATCCTTTTATAATGATAAATTAAGGAGACATTTCATTGGGTTTTATGCTATCAGTAATGTTTTGCTCATGGTCAGTTGTTCAGTGTTTTCTTGGATCAATATGTTGAATCACCCACCTACAGCTTTTAGCTTACTGTTGTTAAACTCCTTGAAAACTACGCCCTCAAATTTGGTGAGACAGTCAGTGTTCTCGGTGAAGCTAGCCCTTAACAATTTCTTACAATATTAGTTTATATCAAGAGACGTAGGTCCCCGGGAGCATACCCAACACCGACAAGAGACAGCATTTGCATTTATTTGGAGCCGTCTTTGAGTCCACCTGACCTAATAGTTACTGTTCTTTAAATCTTCTAGAAAAAATGTTAAAAAAAAATACTCAAAAATATATTTAAAAAATTATTGCAGCTCTTTTGCTGCTAAATTTGTCATTATTTTCATCAGCTAATCACTAACATTGTCTTTTTGGAATATGGTGCTGACAGAGAATGCATTACAGCTTTTTACTAAAAACAGCATTGGGCTTGCTTCTGCCTATGTGGAAATGTTATATATGTACATATATAACATATATGTAAGCTACACATTTATTTAAAAATATACCTACAAATATGTACTAATTAGATATGAAACCTATTAGAAATTGTAAAAATTCATATATTGACATATATGTGTAGCCTATACAAATATGTAAATTTATGTACAGTATATAAGATACATTGCCATATATGTCATCTAAAATTATTTATACAATATAATATATAAGAATAAGTCAGAACAAATTAGTCAGAAAAAAACATAACCATATAGAATTTTTGTACATATGTAATTTAAATGTATATGTTGTTAACATATGTGGTAGCAAGATATCTTACTGTACAAAAATTGATTATATAAGTATTTTAACTACATGAACATATAAACAGTGCATTTTACAATAGGTATTTCATATATGTTATAAACTTATATCTCCATATCCAGGGGATTTTGTATGTGATAATAATATATTGAGTAACATCACTCTTGATAAAGGGGCATATATGACATATAATACATTTCCATGAGGATGTTGTTTGTCTAAATGTGTCTAAAATTTCTCTCTCTCTATAACACCTCTTGTTTATCTTCAATTTTACACATTTCCACAGTTAATTTGGTGAATAACATTATTTTAACTTTTAGGAATGATTACCAAAACTACATAAATAAGATCCGAGTTGTGATATACTTGAACAATCCTTTTATTGCATTATTGTTGTCATGGTATTTATTTGAGCGAGGAATTCAAACAGTCTTTACTGCTGTTAGATGTTAACAAGCAGTCACATCATATTTTCATTATGGTTGTTTAATGTGGTGATAAGTCTGTAAGTGTATTCATGGATTAAATTATGACTTGTTACAATGCAGGGTGCATGCAGATACAGCAACCATAAAGATTAAAAGTCAAGAGGAAAACGCAAATGAATATTCTTATAATTCATTAACGTATAATATGTCAACAATTGTGCTTTCAGCCAACAGTTACTGCAGTTAGGATTACAGTCGGCCACAAATCAAAGTGAAGAGCAAGTAAAAATGTTACTCTTTTCATTATGTGATATAGTCTATCATGAATAGCATTATGAGTGCATATAAAAATGAGTTATTGTTTCAGTCGATCGAACATCTGAATCTCAGTGATCCAGCTGGAGAGAACTACAATATTACACGGCTAAAACACATTTTAATACATATTGCTGCAATGAAGCTGTTATGAGAGAAAAGCATCTTTCAGATGTCAGTTTTATAATGCAAATCTCACAAGCAATTTAACTGTAAGGGCTGCCAGGTGCACTGCCGTTTATTACCTGAGGAGGATAGCGAACAATTTCAGGATACTTTATCTCCTGTGACTGTTTTTATATGAATATAAACATGTGAGTCTGCTGGTGATATCTGTCGTCCTATCACTGCTTCAGAGCCTCAGACATCCAAGCCTCCAGCCTCTCTCCTCAGTCATGTTCTCAGTGGAGAGGAAGGATATACCCCACTTCCTAAAGCTCCACCCTGCCCCATGCTCTGCAGAGGAAAGAGGAGAACATAAAATGCAGTGCTGAGGAACTCCCATGGGGGTTAAACCTGAGGGTGGGAATTTATTGGCAGAAATGAAATATTATATAATAAGTATGCTTTCTTAAGTGTATAATCACCTGAAAATAAGAATTGTCGCGTTTTTGTTGTCTTAGAATGAGCCGTTTACATCTACAGTGAAGAGGGTCCTTGTCCATGGAGTCCACCATGTTGCACCAACATGTTTTTACAGTCACCCAGAACAGACAAACCAAACACAGGCTCACAGGCATTTTGAGTTTTTGTGTTGGCCACCGCAGTTAGCTAGCCCTCCATGACATGCTAAAAAGCTGATTTTTTTTTTTTTTTTTGATGTGAAACTGCTTTATGCAGTGTTTTTACCAGTTCTAATTACTTGGTCCATCCGGGAGTTCACGCTTGGAAATGGGAGAAGTTTTAGCTGGTTGCAATCTGTAGTCCTAACAGAAATGCCACAAAGTCCCACACACTACTCCCCAACCTGCTTGGTGTTGCCTGTGGGACTCAAATATTCTGTGTGACAGCTAAAGCTGACATTCTTTAAATAAAATGAGAGAGGGGTTGGATGTAATATTACAGGCCAGACTCAACTTGGTTTGGTTAAGATCAAGCCAAAGTGTTGAAAATGAAAAGGTCAGAGAAACGTTTTAAAGCAATGTTCCTTCGTTGACCAGATGAGTAATGAGTCATTACTCCACTCTGTCAAACCAAAATATACTGGATCAATGGGAGGTTTGAGGTTTTGATGGAAAAAGAAAATCCCATTCCCAGCTCTGCTACAGATTCTGTCAAGGGCAGGAATGAAAAACGGACACTTGGGTTATGGTCCATTCATTTTTGCTTTAAGGTCATATCTTAGTGGCATTTGAGGAGATTAAGGCTGACAAAGTGCTGCTCGCCAAGTGTACTCCTCATTCTACTTTCACTGTGCACACTGCTTTAGTTAACTGATAAAACACAACTAACAATACATGTTCAGAAAAAAATGGGAGCTTCCTCTTTGATATGTACCGTCTATTGTCTGGTTTGGCGTCCTCCTTGGATGAAAAATCTGAACCTTGAACTATCTGTTGCCACTTTATTCCTAGGTGTGTTTCACTCCTGTGAGGAAATTCTTGGGTGACTGCTGATAGACTGCTCACTGTCTTCACAATGCACAAAGTCTCTTTTTAGCAAGAAGGGGACAATAGTGATGGAGGAACAGTAGGAATGGCAGAGCAGGAAGCATGCTGAGGAGGACAGGAAATAGGAAGCGCAAGCAGGAATAAACGCCGTTGAAATAGCTGGAGGGAAATTTCCGTTCCACTGTCTTAAGGTTCTCCTGCAAGTAACTCCTCTGCTGTCCTTGAAAGACACAGAGAGCGAGCCTCTCCCAAAGAAGAAAGATCTGATAGGAGGAATATGTCATGGTTGATATTAACAGTTCACTAATACAAAGACAGACACATGGGTCCATGTTGACAGTACTGGCAATGTGGTGGCTACAAGAACAATTTGTGTAGGTGTCAAGACTTCACAGTAATAGGTAGTTACTGCCTAATTCCCATGTTTGATTTGTCCTTTCTGGGCTACTGTAGAAACAACATGGCAGACTTCATGGAAGAGGACCTGCTCTTTATGTTGATATAAACAGCTCATTCTAAGGTAACAAAAAAAACCCTGTAATTCTTATTTTTGGGTGATTATGAATTAACGAAACATAACTATGATCGTTATATACCATTTCCCCCAATAGATGTCCCTAAATCCTGCACACTAGACCTTTAATGAGAACATATATGATCAAAGGTATATTGCCTTTAAAGCTGAATGTGTAAGCAAAAATGTAAGTGTAAGCAACGGAAATGTATTAATATGAAATACATTAACAAGGTTAGGTTAAAACTTGAACCTATAAACCTCACTAATCAATACAATGACTGCATTTAACAGCTTGACTAAACTAAGCTACATCATCACTCAGTGCAGGGGGAGGGGATAGGGGGGCTTTCGCTTTAAAGTAACCATGTTATCAACACTTTTTGATCCAAATCTTCAGCTTTCCCTCTGACTAAGAAATAATTCTTAGGGACCAAACAGTGGGGGAAATAAACTATATGCAACAAGGTCATAGCAAGTCCTCCACCCCTGTAGGCAGGAAGTGCCGAGCACAAATCGTCTGTGGGGCTCTGCCCATCAGAAACAGGAAGAACAAAGTGCAAACCAGCAATGACGCCACACCCCTCACACCGGGAAGATGGATTGTGTTGTTGAACACCTTGGTGATGTCGCAACAACCACATGCCAGATCTGCTCCAGCCTCTTTAGTCAGGGGCATTTTATAATGGTGACATTGGCAGCAGGTACCAGGAATTTGTTATAGATGCCTGGATCTGAATCACATGATCTGCATTAGAAGTAGAAATAAGGAAAATAATATTTAAAAGATTTTTATTTTCATGGAAATCGCCTAATAAAGCCTGTTTTTCCCATTAGTAGTTGTTTTTTACCTCGAATAAACACATTTCATTAGCCCTCGTGGTGACTACTATTTTGCTTTTTTCAGTCAAACAAAAGACACCAAGACAAACAAAAACCCACAGCCATGAACCATCAAACACAGCATGGTTGCATTTTCAAGTCAGATCTATTTATAGAGCTTCTTGGCAATAGTGAATTGAATACACTCCAGGCAATTTCAGTTAAAGGTAAACACATCCATCACATATTAAATTATTTAATAAATGCCTCACGTGCAACACATTTCCTGCGTACATTTCCTGCTTTAATACAAAAAAGTGAAGTGAAATGGTTGTTTTTTTTCTTGGGAATCTATTCAGATAGCGTTTGGAAGCATTTAGATGCACGCCATCACTATATAATGTAATAATATATGAAGATAACGCATGAGTGTTTGTACACACACTCACACATATTGGGATCATATAGCAAGACAACACGGTTTTGTTGAGTGTATATGGAAACTAATTGCATTGTGAGCAGTGGCGATAAATCACTGGCATCCTAATCAAAGCACTACAACATAGAGAGTCATCAATCACTTACTACAGCGCAAAATCGGCGTGTAGCTTCTCCTTGTCCTCTGGCTGGCAGCCCCGCTCTGTGCCTAACATGGGACCCATTGCTGTGACACGTTATCATTAGCACAATCAACACCACTTTGGACGTCCTGACAGAAAGCCATCAAATGGCAAATGGATATGGAGATATATGGGGCCATAAAGCTGACAAACCCTGATTCCCATGTCAATGCATGTAAAGGAAATGCGCAAAGGAAAAACGGGATTTTCTTTTCTGTTTTCTGAAAAACTGGAGATGAGGAAAGACACAAGACATCAGCAGCTCCTCTGAGGTTCTTCTTCCCAGTGAGGTGTCACATTACTGATAGCCTGCCATGATCAAATATTTCAAGTAATGGTCTATTCAACTGTGGACTCTTCAATCTCTGCATGGACGCGCTAACTGTAGTTTGCTGTGATGGATGGCAGGGAGCCGGGTCACCTCAAAGGCTCCATAGTGACATTCAGAGTGTCCCTGCTTCAGGTGGGGGAATGACAGATGGCATTTCAATGGAATCTATAAAAATGTGTCAGGGCTGGAAGATGTTTTGACTTCTAGTCCTTTGCTGCCCTATTTTAAATCCAGTCTGCATTTAACAACACTTGATGCTTTAAAGACCTTCAAAATAATGCTGGAGTCAAATCCAATAAAGGAGACATCGCCTTGACCTGAAGATCTGCGGCACCACCATACCAACTGAAGTGCCCACGAGTCATACTCCTTCAATAATTGTCCTCATTGGTAATTATTTTTAGGTGTCTTCTGGGCTTCCACCCTTTTTGATGAAATTGCGTTGCATTTCCCTCCTATTTTACATGAGAGCATAGCCGAGGTTACATGAAAGAGGACAAGACAGACAGAACAAATAGAGAGAGGCAGAGAGAGGAGGGCTGAGATGGCAGGCAGTCAGCTATGAAGGACATGGCCGCAGCAGTTATTTTTAGTTATCAGTTTTCGGAGGCTGTCATTCGGAACATCTCATTAAAAATCAAAAAAAAAAAAAAATCTTGATGCTCCATCAAACCATTCGAATGACCGAAACTCAGGGAGAAACATCTCTACATCCTGCTGTGCAATCTCTCTCTCTCTCTCTCTCTCACACACACACACACGTGCACACACATGCACACACACACACACACACACACACACACACACACACACACACACACACACAACCTATATCAGAGTATATATTAGAAAGATCTTTGGTGACCTCTGCAAAAGGTATTCAATGCATTTCCCGTGAAATCAGTGGGTTTGCAGACAGTTGAATTAATTATGTTCACGTGCCTACAGGCATGGCTCCTAAAATACAAAGAAGCCCAGCCAAGGTTTATTAATCATTCTATAATGAGAGATTAAACACCAAGATTCATTACCACAATGTGGACACAGTAAATCAAATGAAGTTGTTAAACTTAATAACAACATCTTAATTTAATGTCTTATTCATGTAAAGTGCCTCATGCAGCTATGAAAGCAACGCAATGCAATAAATGGGTCATTTTACTCTGTTTTACGCAGTTGTTTTGGTCAGATATTTGTTGCAAGTAAAGGACACAATAATTGCACAAGGAGTAATGCTGTAAATCATTTTAAAGATTGATTTAATCAATCTAGTTACTGTTTGCATCCAGGACAATGTGATTAATTAATTCTTGCTCTTGAAACAGGTTTTTTTTTTTTTTTTTTTTAACTCAAATGGGTTATTTCTCTCATCCCGTCCCTCCTTGACTGTTAACTGGTTTTATAGATAATTGCAAAAGTTATAAGGTTGAACCATACAGAGCAGAACAATTATCAAGTAATTACTTGTAGAGTCAATTTTTTAACTTGCTTTGCCAGCATTAAACCAAGTGCTCCAATTTCCTACATTACTATAAACTTATCTTGCATGAAAAGGGCCAAGCTGTGGGCAACTGTGCGAAATACACTCTAACTTTCGACATTTGTGACAGAAATACAGTTTGATATAATTTATTGTTGGATTTTCACATTTCCAACAGTCATTAAACACATTATGTTCTACACTTTAATCAGAAAAAGCCCTCCAAAACATGACTAAATCTGAGTTTACAACAGTGATATTTTGTCAAAATCTCGATTCAAATTTGGACAAAAATTAACTGTGCAAACTAACCAGCATGCCAATGGTGGGAAAAAAAGTTGTTGTTTTTTTCAACTCTAGTGTTTCGATCTTCAACTTTTAAGTTTCAAATATCAAAGGGTAACAACCAATCTAACAACTAATTTATGGTGAAGGGAGGGTCATGCGCAAGGTGGGCGCAAGGAAAAATACTCGTAGGTTTGGATAGGAAAAAAAACAACTATACCCCAGCTTCCCCTCTCCTCTGATAAATTAAGAACAGGCCCTACCTAGTTGTAGTGGAATAAAAAGTACAGTATTTCCCTGTTACGTGTAGTAGAAAGTGGTGAGATAAAAAAACTCAAGTAAAGTAAAAGTACCTCTCATTTGTATTTTAGTATAGTACTTGGATGTGCCGTACATCTGAGCCATAGAAAATAAAGGGTAAATGCCGCCACCTGTCGGAGCTAAGGTGTATTTGACATCTTTGTAGTGGACTGTTGACAATGCTGCCTTTACGTCTATCGGAAATAGTGAAACTAACTGAAACTATAAAGCAAATACAAAGCTAGCAATGCCCTTCGTCCTCTTTGGGGTATAGCTGTACGACTTAATATCTCTCCTTGGTCTCAAATCAAATAAGCCTCTAGTTCTAGCGTTGTCTTAGTAGCTACTCTGATATTACTGCGTGAGAGAATTTCTTTTTTCCTACTATTGACTGCGGCACATGAAGGCACATAAGTAGCCAAACATGGCGGACACGGATGAGCCGTAAGTAGCTGCCGAAGAAACAAGCAAGAAACACAGTCATTAACTGCCCGAAAGATGCTTTCAAATCTCAATAACCTACGAAAGCGCAGCATGAATGAACCTTCTTTTATTCTCTCTTTTTAGGGAGAAGAAAAGAAGGAGAGTAGTGGAGCTGACTGAGAAGTTAGTGATGAATTGGTAGATCTGGCGGAAGGTTTGAGGTTACCAGACAGGAGGAAGGTTAACGTTAGCTAGCCGGAGACGCTAAGTGTAACAGCGGCTGTAAAGAGAGCTCACTGACAGCCAGGCTACGGGCAAATATATCGAGTAGTTGTTCGTGAGGAGCTACAGTAAAAAAAAAAAAAAAAGTCATGGTATCTTGCACTTCTATATAGAGTTAGAGATCTTTACTGTACCTTCTCAGTGTTGACGTGCTAGCTATTCACCTGGCCTAGCTGCCAGGGAGCTGTCCAGGCAGGACAGGCTAGATAACCCTTAAAATACCAGCGGATCAGAAACGCCCACCTTTCAGAAATATTGAGTGGTTAAACAACATGAGAGAGCAGGTGCTGATACAGGGCGGACATCAAAACACAAGTGAATGTTGATAAAGTAGTCCGGTTAGTCCGCTGCACGTCTCCCATTATTGCATGATTTGCAGTGAATGATGTGACAGTCTATTACAGTATTGAGTTAAAGGTGTAGTTCAAATTTTTCTGAAGAGGGTTTGTATGTTGTTCCTAACCATAGACGGTGTATTATCGGCACAGTGTTGGAAAAGGTTACTTTTGAGTGTAATTGGTTACAGGTCACTAGCTACCACATTAAATATGTAATACATTATGTAGCTTTTTCAATTACTTCATCAAAATAATGTACAATACTGTGCAAAGGTCTTAGGCCATCTTAAACTTTGTTATTTTAGCAAAATTATAGTGATCGTATATATGTGTTTCTTAGTAGTATCTTTACTAAAATACAACCAGAGCACACGGGAAATGTGTATACAGCTGGCTTCAACAGGCTAAAGTTACGTTTAGTGTGACCTCATTCAAGACATGTCTAAGGTCAATATTGATTGTTTGAGCTACCTTATGTTATGATTGTTTGATTCTGTGTGTCAAAAAAAGCCAATATTTAGGCTTCAGTGTGAAAAAGCCATTTTGATCTGACTTTTTTGGTGTTTTAATTTTTTATTGCATCGTACATGTTCTCTGTATTCATTATGTGTATATATATATATATATATATATATATATATATATACAACTTTGCTAAAACCACAAATCTATGATTGCCTAAGACTTTTGCACAGTACTGTAACTTATCACATTTGATTACTTTTCTAATGTTTTTTTAAACAGGGAAACAAAGCTGAAAAGACAAAATAAATAAATAATATTTAATAAGTGTATAAGAGAGAATAGATGGGGAACTGAAGCCATGAGCAGCTTTCCCACCAAAACAGGCTGCCTGATTTTTAGGTGTCTAAAATACATTTAATTGCTAACCTCTTCCACAGCAGTACAATGCTTAGCCTCTGTGTCAGACTCTAGCCTGCCTCTTCAAACTGGTGGCATACCGAATGTCATCTTCTGTTCGCAACACTATGACTATGGATAAGTACGCCATACAACCCCACTTCAGAAAACCCAATCTATCCCTTTAAGGTCTTGATTGTTTTTTTTGCATGATCTCAGCAGACTTAGAAGTTTCTGTTTAATATCATACATACCATGTTATGCATGCCACCTACCATTAAATGTTGCTGATGATACACCCTAAATTGACATATTGCTGTCTACAGGATGGTGGTTGATGGAGGCAGTGGATGCAACTGTGAGTGGGAGGGTCGGTGGAGCCATATCAAAAAGTTTCTGGAAAGGTCTGGGCCCTTCACACATCCCGACTTTGAACCCAGCACAGAGGTAACAATTACAGGGAGCAGAATAATGAATTATTTTTATTTGTCATATATCCTGTGCCATCTTCTGTTGCTCTGATATGTAATGACTTTATCTTCACTGCAGTCATTGCAGTTTATGTTGGAAACCTGCAAAATCCTGGTCATTGGTGCTGGTGGTCTGGGATGTGAGCTGCTTAAAGACCTGGTATGATCATCATTATTATTGATATTATTATTATTGAACATTTTCAAGGTATTATGTTTGCTTTGTTGTTTGATTTTTCATGTTGTTGTTCAGGCTTTATCAGGCTTTCGCAACATTCATGTTGTCGACATGGACACCATTGATGTATCAAATCTGAATCGACAGTTCCTCTTTAGGTCAGTATCATGAAAAAGAACTTCCATGTGAATTTCTGACCCATTATTATCATTAATTCAATGTTTGAAGCTATTAAATATGTTCTTTTAATGTGTTTGTGACTATGACCAGGCCAAAAGATGTAGGTCGGCCGAAGGCAGACGTCGCAGCTGATTTCATCAACAGTCGTATACCTGGATGCTGTGTAGTCCCGTATCCTTTTAATTAAAAAACAACTGCAAGGTCTTAGATACCTTATATAAATGCAGTTGCTTAAAAATCCCAAGCCACAGTCCACGTGGTTAAAATGTGAAAAATGTTGCAAGCAGCTAATCCTAGGTCAAAAATCACAATTTAACTTTCATAACTGAACGCGAGTGAACATTCTGTCCAAACATAGATTTCTCTTTAACGCTTTGTGCAGACATTTTAAGAAAATTCAAGATTTAGATGAAACATTCTACAGACGTAAGTATCATTAGGGCTATTAAGTCCCAACTTTACTAATATTTGGTTTCAGTCAGTGTGTGATGCAGTGCTCTCATGGTGCTTTTCACTAAAAATACATTTCTAGAGACCAAAAGACACTGACTATTTTAGAGAACACTGGTTCCTTTTACTTAACACTTTACACTCCATTCCCACTCTGTAAGTCTTGCATAGCCACTGATAAGATTTAAATGATGCTGTTTTTCATTTTCCAGCACTGTAGTGCATTTGGGGTGTACAAAAAAATCTTTTCTTAGATGCACTGCAATTCTCTTTTCAAAGATTATGTCTCAATGCAGTCAAAGTCTATAATCAGAAATTTAAAACCACATTCTCGAAATTTTGATCACCTTTAACAATTTTGCAAGACCATGCTGTACGTTCCTTAAAGCTGAACCAATATGATTGTGAAACGCAACAAACATAATCATGTGCATCCTGTTTACGTTCCACTATTGTTGTATTAATACAAGATAATGGAAGTAAATGTATCTGTTTATTTTAATCATGGATCATCACAGATACACTATGTTTTTAAATTAGCAATTAATCACCCAGTGAGAAAAAAAGCATTAATGAAAACCAAGATACACTGATAGCTGTTTTATAATCCCATCATAGCCCTCTGAATCTGAATTGAATTAATTCATGAGGTGCCTTAAGATTCTTATCCCTATAATGCATACAGTGCATAATGTTTTTGCATCATGAGATTTTGTTACACCCCTACTGCTTTGACTATGTCATTATCAGGCATTCGATTTTAATTAAGTCATATTTCTCTTGTCATCTAGAATTCCATATAATTGTTTGTGGACTGGACTCTATAGTTGCCAGGAGGTGGATGAACGGTATGCTGGTAAGTTATTCCTCTTAAGTGCAGTTTGTTGTCACAGTACCTTTGCGTCGATACTTTGGCCATTTTTTTCTTAGTCTCCTATGTGCACCTTTACCATGCGAAAGATGTGCTAAAAGAAACATGTTAATCACAAGCAATCCCTCCATCTCCCCGTGCAGCTGTCATTGCTGGTGTATGAGGACGGTGTCTTAGACCCAAGTTCCATCATTCCTCTTATTGATGGTGGGACCGAAGGCTTTAAAGGCAATGCCAGAGTCATTCTCCCTGGCATGACCGCCTGCATTGATTGCACCCTTGAGCTATACCCTCCTCAGGTAAGTAGCATTTTTTAAAATGAAACAATTGTTACAGTCACTTTACAGTCAGTTCCTGGTCCGTTTGTTGTTGCTTAAATTCACCTGTCTCTGTAGATCAACTTCCCCATGTGTACAATAGCCTCCATGCCTCGTTTGCCAGAACATTGCGTTGAGTATGTCCGGATCTTGTTGTGGCCCAAAGAGACACCCTTTGGAGGTATGAATCACACTGCAATTATTATATCTGCAAAAATGTCCTTTTTTAAATGTTTATGGTGACGATTAAGTGGCTCAACAAACCCACCCCTTGAATAACAAGACTTTTGCATACAAGTTAATTAAAGTTCTTGTTTTGTGTGTGGATTAGATGGTGTGGTCCTGGATGGGGATGACCCAGAGCACATCCAGTGGGTGTACCAGAGATCTCTGGAGAGGGCAGCAGATTTCAACATAACAGGAGTCACATACAGACTAACCCAGGGTGAGCACACATAGCACATCTATCCGTCACCACCGGAACACTGCTACTTTTCCTGCAGCTCCGCAGAGAGACGAGCCAAAGTACACATAATACTGCAAGCTTTTGCTGACTCGGTGATTTTGGAAGTTTGGTACACTTGTCTGTGTTTCTATAACGCTATTTCTTTTTCTGCAACAAAAAGATAAAACATTGCAACAAACATATTTTACTGAGGTTCACTCTGATCAGCACGTCTATACAATGCTTTTACTTCTGGTCGTCCCTTGGGCTCAGCAGAAGCTCAGGGGCAACGGGACCAAACTCTCTCTCTCTGAACTATTTTTATCTGCCTATGTTTTTAAAGCATTGTGGTCAGCCCATGTTCTTTTAAATGTGCTACAGACATAAATTTAACTTGACATTTTTATTTATATTCTATTTAAATGTTGTAGGTGTTGTAAAGAGGATAATTCCTGCTGTAGCATCTACAAACGCTGTCATAGCTGGTAAGTAGTTAGACTGAATAAATGTGAAAGTGTGGTAGTAGAGCGCTGTGGGCCTTTATGAAAGATTTTATGTCCTACCATATAAGAGTTAATCATTTCCAAACAGTGCCCTGTATACTGACTTTCTGTAAACAGAGCTGCCTACCCGGACATAACTGTTATTTTCTGCTTTTTTTTCCCAGCTGCTTGCGCAACAGAGGTCTTCAAAATAGCATCAAGGTGAGTTTTCAGACTCTGCTCAGCAGCCATATGCACAAATTGGAAACTTTCTAAACAAGGCATGCCATTCTTTCACTGTTTGTCATGTTATTACCTTTTACATCTGCAGTGCCTATATACCTCTCAATAACTACATGGTCTTCAATGATGTTGACGGCCTGTACACGTACACCTTTGAAGCCGAACGGAAGGTTTGTCCCTGACTTTAATTTTGCCTGCTCGTGTTTTTTTTTACACTGATGAAGTTTCCGTTTTGTAAAAGACATGTTTCCGTTTTCTTCTGATGCAGGAAAACTGTTCAGCCTGCAGCCAGATACCTCTGGACTTGCACTTTTCTCCATCTTCCAAACTCCAGGAGATGTTGGACTACCTGACTGAGAGTGCCTCTCTGTAGGTTTAGCTGCATTATTACAACTTGTTATGAAATACTTCCTGTGATTATATTTGCCTTTTGTCAGATTTTAAGCAGTACATTACACAATACCTTCAGCATTTAAGTATAATATATTTTTCCAGACAAATGAAATCACCTGCTATAACTGCAACTGTGGAAGGAAAGAACAAAACATTATATTTACAGGTAATTAACCTCTGTTTCACATCACACTGCTGTGTGTTTTCAGTTCATATGAGTCTGAAGTGTGTCCTGATGACATTAGGCTGTCATGCAAGTTTTGTTTTTGGCTGACTCAGTTTTCTTTTTTTCTTCTTAAATTTATAAATTTTTTTTGTACAGTCTGTCGCTTCAATTGAACAAAGGACACGGCCAAATCTGTCCAAAACCCTGAAAGGTGAGGTGTTTTATTTATTAAAATATTTCCTTGAAACGGCCTACACTCTAAGTTGGTCAGATGAGCACACTCTGAAATGAAAATGCTGACTCACTTATGTTATTAACACGTTTTTTCCAGAGCTTGGGCTGAATGACGGTCAAGAGTTGGCTGTAGCTGATGCCACCACACCCCAGACCATGTTGTTTAGACTCTGCTTTACCTCATAGGTTCATCTCAAGCACTCCCACATCCAGTTGATGTCATTCTCGTTTCTTGGCCAGCTACGACTTGATGCAGAATATTTAAAATGGCCTAAAAACTTGAACAGTTTACCATGTGTTCAGCCAGTGTAAATGAGTGTAGTTATTTCATGGTTTTTAACGTACTTAAGTTAATGTTTTGCACTGAAAAGCCAAAATCATAGTTTATGTTTTGATGATGCATTTTCTGCAAATGTTGAGAATTTCTGCAATAAGGTGTTACCTGCACTACAACCTAAAGCATGCTATGCGCAAATAAAGAGACAAGAATTGGTTACTTTTGAAAATTTTATTCTGTACATGTTCTGGTTTTGAATATTTATTTATTCCAACAGTTTTTTTTTGTTGCAGTAGCCACTGAAGTGGACACTGATAATGATGTGTGAACTGGAATAAAAATGTTTTTCTTATGAAGTTTCTGTCTCCTTTATGTGCCAATATTTATTTGTGGGAGCGAAACAATATTCACTCAACGCATTGCTTTAGAGGCTGTTTTTGTTTCCATGGATCTTTATAGACTGCACATTTAATTTTCAGGGTAATATTGAAAAAAAGCAAAGGCTCAAACAAATATATTGAGTTATTGATATGTCTTTATTGCAGTTATGTAAAAAAAAAAAAACTAGTGTCATAATTGGGAAGTTATATACTGGTATTTGATCAATCATACCTGTTTAATAATGAAATAATGAATAAAAAAGGAGAAAAAAAGCATTTCGGTGACAGACTTCATCATGCAAACATCTCTGAGTAACTTAGCTACTCTCATGGATATCTTATTAGAAATTTAGGACACTCAACATTTAAATTAATTCAAAAACAGCTTTTAGGACAGGGCTCACTTCAAATTAAAAATTAAGCTTTATGAAATATTCCTATTAAGAAAAAGTTAACAATAGTACTTAATCGTTATAATCACATTCGAAATAAGTGGTATTTTTTTTTAGATCTTCAATAAAAAATTACACGTTTTATTCGACAATTTATTTCCAAAAGGTAACAACATGGGCAACTATAAAACAAATTAATAATACTGTCTTGTTCAGTCCTGCAAGAAATACATTAATTTTCAACGTCTGATAACCTTGAAATGTAAATTGTTATCGGTTATATTAAAATAAAATAAAAATATGACTCCCTGGGCTTATTAATTAATTTATTTTTATTTTTGATTTTATTTATTTATTTTTTTTTTTACTTCCTCCAGTCAGACCGGATCATGCCGTCATGATGCTACGTGGAAAGGAAGTAGCGAGCAGGCTAATGCTAGTGCGGCTACAAGTTGAGAGCGACCAAAACAAACGATGACGGCGGAGCAAATGGGTCGAAAAAAGCTTGGATTAAGCATGGGAATGCTTTTGCTTTGATAGTTATGGCAGAGTTGTAGACACAACTGTAGAGACACTTGTATTTCTAGATGGGAAATGATGCAGTTTTGACTGCCAACTGGCCGGTTTGCGAGCTGTACTGTATCTGGGTTTGATGCTGTTCCTGTAACGTTACAGCTGTGCTAACGAGCTAAGTCGTATCTAGCTGTCAACAAAGCTCTCCTGGACGGAACAGAGCTTGAAACTGCGAAATACTGTTCGCACGAGGTTGTTGTTGAGAAATGCAGAGACAGTTCAAGTGACTGTGCTTTGTGTGGCAACGCCAAATTCCCTTTAAGATCCGTGTAGCTATTTCTGAACTTGCTGATAGCTAACTAGCTAGCCCGACAGTCAAAATGAGTTGGTTCAACGCATCTCATTTATCCAGTTTCGCTAAACAAGCTTTGACAACAGCTCAGAAGTCAATCGACCGAGTTTTGGACATCAAAGAAGAGGACCAATGGGGTGACACGGTTGTTATGCCCTATGACGGTAAGTAGTGTAACATAAGATGGTGAAAGCTAATGTTTTCATATGCAAATTTGGGTGGCTACAACAGCTGGTGCAATTTCTCTTTTTCAGATGTTACAATACCTGGGAAGCTGTCACTGAGTGGGGGATGGGGGATGACACAGTGGGAGGCACCACCTGAAGAAAAGACCACCACTCCTCCTCCTTCCTCTGAGGCCATTACTACTCCTGTCACCCGCACAGTTGTGGATGAATCCGAAAACTTTTTCAGTGCCTTTTTGCCACCCGGAGATGTACAAGGTGTTACCAAAACCCATGTAGTGTCAGTACCTCCCACTAAGTCTCAAATTCGGCCCCAGGAGAAGAAAAAGAAAAGCAAAGAGGCTGTGGCACAAAAAGAAGTGGAGACCCAAAAGTCAGCACCTGCTGATGAGAGTCATGAGAGCCAGACGGTTTCTGAGAGCCAGTCAGTTGAGCTCGAGTCCTCACCAGCAGCACCTTATGCAGACACTATCCTCCTGCAGCCAGTCTCTCCTGCATCCTCTGCCAGCGATCTTCCTGACAACAAAACCGGCATTTTAAGTTCAGATGTCACCTCTACAGATTCTGTAGACTCAAAAACAGAGCAGTCACAGACTCCATCAGTTGACCAGGCTGATACCACAGACTCATCTGAACCTGCCGCTGTCACCTCCGAACCTAAGAGCACTACGCCCTCTGATCCTTCGCCATCCCCGTCCTCTAAGGAAACACTCATAGAGCATAAAGACTCAAAGACGGAGGACCGTCAAAACGACACCCCCTCTCCTCCAGTCAGCGCTTTCTCCTCAGGAACCTCCACCACCAGTGACATCGAAGTGCTTGACCACGAGTCTGTGTTGAGTGAGAGCTCAGCCAGCTCCAGACAAGAAACAGGGGAGGGCAAGGCTGGCCTTCACCTGATGCAGGGCTCCTTCCAGCTTCTCACTGCCTCCACCTGTGGGGATTTCCCCCGTCTGGAAGACTATTCTAAACTCACAGAGAGCTGCGGCTCCTCCTCGGATGCCTTTGAGCGCATTGATTCCTTCAGTGTGCAGTCACTGGACAGCCGGAGCGTCAGTGAGGTTAACTCAGATGATGAGATCCCCGGCAGTCGGACACTAGCATCTGTCACTGCAGGACCTGCTTTAGCAGTGTCATCAGCTGTATGTCAGAAGCAGGAAGATGAAGTAGGGGAGAAAGCACGAGAGGAGGAGGAGGAGGAGGAGGAGGAGGAAGAAGAGGGCTTTACTGACACAATGAGGGAGCAGTCCCTGGATGAGATGGAGGAGAGTGGACGGAGTGCAACACCTGTTAATAGTGAGCAGCCAGAAGACTTGACAGAACAGGAATCTGAGGTTAACGTCACACTGTCTGATTCTGTCTCCAAAGTTGAAGAACGGATCACTCTACCAATCACTGAAGAGATGAAAAGTGTCTCAACTGTTCAGATTTTGGAGCTTCAGAAGGTAGCAATTGTTATTTTACCCCTATGTTGCTGTTGGCAATGAAAATATATGTTTTATGTGCAAATTATAGTATATTTATGCATGTTTGCAAAAGTCCATATTGCTGCGTGGATCAAGTAGAATACACACTTTGTTGTTCAGCTTCGCCAAAACACTTCGATAAACAAATATGAGGCATATATGAGGACTAGTTGCATATACAGTACTGTGAAAAGTATTTCCTGTCTGAAAAGTAACATGTATATTGTATATAAAGGTAACTATACCTTTGTATTGTCTGAGAATCTTCTCTAACATATACCTCTGTAGCGATTACAAAGCACCATATAAAAAGTAACAACAGATGCATTAAAACCAGCTCAGTGTTTTGCAAAAAGGGAATAGCTTTTTTTTACATTTTGTATTTTTACAGTCTAACAGCTTTAATCCTAACTTTGCCATGAAGCTCACTGAGCACCAGTGTTACATGTATACATCAGTTTTATAATTTTAGGCTTTTTTCTGTGCAACTGCTGTTGTTTACATAGAGAATGTTTTGCACATGTTGTAGGCTATTGATGAGCTGTCAGGTCGCCTTGAGAAGAGAGAGTCTCAGCTGCTGGCAGTCAGCAAAGACAAGGCCAGGCTGGAGGAGCAGTGTGACAATCTCAAAGAGTGAGTATACGGCAAACACACCTGGTGCACAAAGGCACTGTACAAAATGTTGATAAGAAAGCAGTTTTGACCAAGGTATTATTGTTTGCGCTGATATCCAGGTCAGACAAGGCAACATAGTACCACTATATTATGTTGTTTTTGAACTATGCAGGATTTCTCTTAAACACATTGTATATGCTCATACACAAGTAATCTCAATCATCAGTTATGACCCACAAGAAGAGTGTGGCGGTGTATTTTTTAGGTAACAGGCATCCAAGAAACACAGCAGAAAAATAGCGAGGCACACATGTCAAAACAGATTGAATTTAGGGTGGGTTTTTACTTTCACTTTCACTGGTGAGTGTGTTCAGAAAATGTTGCCGCCAATCCTGCATATTATATCATTAAGATAATTATTTTAAAATTTTTTCTTATTTATATACCTTCATGTAATTATCTAAGTTATTATTGTGTTTACACCATGTGTACACTGTAGAAATACTGCTTAACCGTTGTGGTGATGTTTTCATTAAGTCACTATTTTTTAAATGCTTAAAATAATCTACTTGTGCATATTTTTAAAAGCTGTGCTTGTTTTGGGGCTGTATGAACTTTGACAATGAGCTCTTTCACTGATGAGTGTCTTCATCCTCTAGTGAAGTCATAAGCCTGAAGGAGGAGAGCTCCACTGTTCAGTCCCTAAAGGATGAATTCACCCAACGCATAGCAGATGCAGAAAGGAAGGCTCAGCTGGCCTGCAAAGAAAGAGACATAGCCAAGAAGGTAATCACATATTAGTGATCCAAGGCTCTACTTTGCTCACCAGTAGTTAGTTGAGATAGTTCTCCAAGAGCTACAAAGGACCTGCTACTATTTTCATTTTACAGTTACCCTAAATCTATCAAGTTTGATGTTAAAATCTAAGATCTAATCCTTATGCATCAGGAAATAAAGGGCTTGCGGGAGGAGCTTTCCACAAGACTTAACTCTAGTGATACAATGGAGATCATCAAGGAGAAGGAGGAGCAGATCAGAGGCCTGCTAGAAGAAGGTAAGACTATATTATGTAGCACACTATGATTCTTTGCCTCCATCAAACCACACAATTTCATTGTGAACAGGCTGCACGTTGAAGAACATGTTTAACACAAAGCCAGCTGTAGAACAGGTCTGGCATAATACAACAATATCCACCTTCACAAAAGGTTGCTCAAGTAGCACGTGAGGCGATGATTAAAGAGCAGTCTTGATGCTTCGTCACTGCCCCAAGAAATATGAATATGAGACAGGTCATTAGCCGCCAGGATATATGTCCAAAGGTAAGCTGTACCAACAAATCTATTAACAAAGTCTGAAGATTTTCAAATTGTATGAAATTTTATAAAAATATAAAAATATAGAAATGCAAGCTGGCCTTTTTTTTTTTTTTAAACAGCACATCCCATTGATCATGGAGGAAATCATGCATCCAGCAGTCTTAAAGGAGTAGACTGTGGGTGGCTATAAGAATAGCTGCTGACTTTATACCCTGTCACTGAAATATTGCGTGGACATACTGAATCATGCGTATTGGTGTTTAACTTAATCTATGTCCGCTGAGTGTGTTTATTTCTATCACTTTTAGGTGAAAAGTTGTCCAAGCAGCAGCTGCAGCACAGCAACATCATTAAGAAACTGCGTGTGAAGGAGAAGGAGAGCGACTCCAGGATCACCAAGCAGCAGAGGAAAATCAAGGAGCAGGAAGAGGAGCTCAGGCAGCTGCAGCAGGTCAGAATTTATTACATAGTTAAAAACGTCCATTTATCAATGGAAGAAGTTTTACTTTGCCAGTGTTTAATGACTGCATCTGAGCTTTGGTAGTCTGGATAGTTGTTGCCATTTTCTCTGCCAGTTGCTATCAATTAGATAGATTAGAGTTAAAAGAACTGTATCTAAATGTAATTTTATGTTTTTCAACCTAGTTTTTGTGTTGGTTGTTGTGCATGTTTAAATTTAATTATTTGTTTACTATGATAAATTATGTCTCATGGAGACTTTGTTAATAGTGGTTTGATGGGTTATCTCTTTGGTTAACTGCATGTTTTTTTACAGGCAAATTTAAGTTAAATTCAGTTAACATAGTCAAACAAAACTTAAGTTTCAGTCAACTACATTTGAGTTCCAAAGTTCATTTACTTTGATTAGAAAAGAGAAAATGAGGTTGAACTGGCACGGGTTGGCATTGTTAGGAGGTGCAGTGAAATGGCTTTGAGATCATTTTTTTTGGTTTACCTCAATTCATTACAGCTGTTTCTTTGTCTTCCATCATAACCACGATTGGTTATTCCAAAGACTTAACATTTATTCCTCAGTTATTTTTCTTAACTACATAGTTTTAGCTATTAGTAGCTTACAAAACTATATGTAGTGTAACCATGGCTACAAATCTGTCCATGTTTCATGTCTTTAGGTTCTAGATGGGAAGGAGGAGGTGGAGAAACAGCACAGGGAGAACATCAAGAAGCTGAACGCTGTGGTGGAGCGGCAGGAGAAGGACCTGAGCAGGCTGCAGACAGACTCTGAGGAGCTGCAGGAGAAGAACAGGAGCCTCCAGGCTGCTCTGGACAACTCTTACAAGTAAACACGAACACACCCTGCTGCGACTGAATGCCAACGACAGGAACTTTCACTGTAAATTTTGAAATGATGCAGTTAACTTGAGGTTAGAGTACAGACTCCACCCTTAATTTGTGTGTATTTACATTCACACTGTGTGAATAATGTGGGAATTGTAAACGTTTTACACATAGTCCCTGGTTTTAAGGGGACAGAATGTAATCATACAAAATTAACATATTCTTAAATACTAAACACCCCATTGTTATGTTTTTTTCAGATCTAGTGTGCTCAAGTACAGAACCAAACAACCCTAAAATGTCAGAAAGTTATTACAAATTGTGAGTGCACTGTAATAGGGTCAAGATGTTGACGGTCTAACTTCTATTCCTCTGATGTCAGGGAGCTGGCAGAACTTCACAAGGCGCACGTTAGCAGAGCCAGTGAGGCTGAAGAGGCAGCACTTAGCAGAGAAACGCAGGCCAAGGAGCAGCTGAGCCTGGCTCTTGAGAAGGCCCAGGAGGAGGCCAGGATGCAACAGGAGGCTCTAGCCAATCAGGTAACACAAGCGCATACCATTGACACATTTATTTGTTAAGCATGTAAAGTGTTGACGGCTCATCAGACCTGCTACTGTATGTTGCTGCTGCATGAGCAACCCAACCCACCGTACATGCGTTAATATAAAGTGTAAATGACAGTAGGCTTCTCATTACACTTCAGTCCTCAAACATGAGTCATTGGTGCAGCTATAATTTGCAAGTAATTTTGTTTTCCCATGGTTTTCCCATGCATGAGTTACTGCTGCCCACGCCCAAACAGTTATGTGTTATGATTACTCAAACAGGCACACCTAGCTCATAGTGGGTGATTTTTTTTTCAATACCCAGATTTTGTTCACCTGCACCTACTTTTATTCACAAAATAATGATCCATGGAATACTACCAGAGCTGTGCAATGTAGTGAATGCTTACTGCATGTTAAGTAATGTTTATTTTGGAGATGCTACATAATCCAGTTAGAAAAAGTCAGTTACCAATGTCAATATAGCAGTGACTGTTGTGTTTTTTTGTGCATACTTGTTTCGTAATTTCTTGTATAAGTAAGTCAGAGCCGTTTCTGATCTTTTATATACAACTTTGCTGAATTTTTGACATTAGACATTCATTTTATATGCTGCCAAGTTTAACAGGACATCCGTTATCAGTTCTTTTTTTGGGCAGCTATGGGTTAGGAGGTAGCAGGGGTCGTCCAATAACCAGGAGGTTGGAAGTTCGATCCCCGGCTCCTCCAGTCGACATGTCGAAGTGTCCTTGGGCAAGATACTGAACGCAACATTCCTCCCAGTGGCTGTTGCATCAGTATGTGACTGTGATTGAATGCTGAAAGACTGAGGTGGGGACACCTTGTGCGGTAGTCTTGGCCACCAGTATGTGAATTTGTTCGTATGGGTGAATATGACAATAGTATAAAAGAGCTTCGAGTGTTTGAACGACTACAAAAGTGATGCACAAATATAAGTCTGTCTACTATCTCTCTCTTTGATGTTGTGTGCAGGTTGCTGACCTGAGACTGGCTCTACAGAGGGCTGAGCAACAGCAAGGAAGGAAAGAAGACTATTTGAGGGAAGAGATCAGTGAGCTGCAGCAGGTAACATGTTATACTGGTTAGAGGTTGACCTGGATACCGTTGAAAGGAGATGAAAATAGCCATAATTTTGACAGGGACAGGATTTATTTAATGCAATTTTTTTTCTTTTCATCTTCCACAGAGGCTTCAGGAGGCAGAGACCAGGAACCAGGAACTCAGTCACAGTGTTACCTCAGCAACACGTCCCCTACTGCGACAGATTGAGAATTTACAGGCCTCACTGGGCGGACAGACGGCATCCTGGGAAAAACTGGAGAAGAACATCTCTGATAGGCTAGGTAAGAGGCAGAAGTTTAATTATATGTGTAAAATAGATGAATAGATGAAATGCAGTATTGTACTAAGTAAGTAAAAAATTACATACATATTTACATATTTATCATATTTATCTCTCCCTTTTGTTTTTAACAGCGGATGCCCAGGCACAGCTGGCTGTTGCTGTGGAAAAAGAGCGATCAGCAACAGAAGACCTTATGTCCATCAAGTCCCAGCTGGCCTCCCTGGAGTCCCAGAATTCCCTGTTTCGCCAGGAGAAGGCTCGACTCCTGGCACAGTTGGATGCTGAGAAGAACAAGAGAGAGAAACTTGAAGATGAGAGGAGCAGGTAAGAAATTACAAATTAAAACTCAGGCATAAAAGCTTGAGTGATAAGATACATTCAGCCATGAACCAGTTATTTGTCACAAATTGTTTTATCTACTTATATAAGTCTCAATGAACTTCTTTGTGTTTTTGGAATATGTGATGGATTGGATAGATGAGCTTATGTATGGTTAAGTTAGATGGTTTAATTTAAATTAATTGCATGGCTTTCAAATATTTTAGGAATTATCATGAAATGATATCCTAACTGATACCATCAAGAAAGAGTGTTGCAAACAGAAGAAAGGAGTTAACCATTAATAAGTGCTCTACAGCTGGCTCAAAATGGCAGAGTTTTGATCTTTTTGCAGTTTTATCATTATCAAGCCTCCTCAGCCTTATTTGGGTGGTAAATAGACTTGCACTTGTAGAATGCCTTTATAGTAATTCGATCCTTCCTCCAGGACAGACAGATGTGCAATGGATGTCGTAAAGAACAATAAAATTTCAGTGGTATATGAGCATTAATTATGACAACATTGCACACAAGTATCTTATAGGATGAAAGGAAGAAGTGCTGACATTTTCCAAAGGTCAACTTCACTGTGACATCACTGTGTTATAATGTTCTGCAAAAACATTTTTCTGGCCATTACTCAACATCATACATTAATCTTGAAACTGCTGATTGTATAAATCTTCTGCACTGCTGGTTTAAAGATGTGTGAAGCACCCATGTTATAGAATTTGTAGCTTCTTTGCAGCAACATCAATTATTTGAATTGAACTATTTGATATGGCCACATATGAGTGTTGACAGACATGCATGTAAGTGAAACTGCAGCTTGACTGGTTTCCTGGCGGCATACAACCGCGAGTCAATAATTCAGTTTTTTTGTTTAAAAAACTTGTGGAAGTGCAATGAAAATGTCACCACTATATCTCCTCTCCTATCTCCTTTTGTAATGCTAATGCTTCCTGGAAAGTTTATTTGTGAGTCAGAGTGGGGGGGTGGGGGGGGGGCCGGGGGGGCCCCCCCCCCCCCTTAACAGAAGCACTCATGTGTGAGCATGTGGCCTTTGTGCTGCAGGGTTATCTTTTGTGAGTACTAAGAGAGTGACACACGGGCCAGTGGCGCAATGGATAACGCGTCTGACTACGGATCAGAAGATTCTAGGTTCGACTCCTGGCTGGCTCGGTTCATTTTTAGCTCACGCATAGTGTGCCTTGCAGGCATTTTGAGACACTGAGGAAGAAAATGTAACTCGACACTGCAGTAAAATGCCTCTACAGCCTCTGACCAACAACTGACTGTCACAAAGTCTGGAAATATGACTTTTTAAGATGTAAGGAAACATGTAGCTTCTTCTGGAGAAATGATTATAGAGGATTGTCATCACATTTTACACCATTGGGCTGATTTCATTTAATTATAAGTGTCAGAAGTACATTTCACAGTTTTTCAGTCTTTCATACTGTTGATTGTTTTTGTAGTGACTTGTTGCTTTTTTTTCTCATATAGGGAACATGTTGATTTGGAAAATCTGCGGGGAGAACACATCCGCATGCTGGAAGAGGCCAAGAAAGAAAAGGTACCATAATACCCATTCCTACTTTCATTGTTCTCCACAAAACAACCTCCTCATGTGCATCTTTTTGCTTTTTCCACCAGCTGCTGCTCACCAATCAACTAGAGATGGAGAAGATGAGGGTGGAGCAAGAGAAGAAGAAATGCTACTTGGCACAAGAGGCACTCAAGGAAAAGGTTTAGGAGAAATTAGAGTTTAACAATCTTTAGTCTGTTTCATCTCATCAGAATTTCTCACTTTAAACTGTCGTGATGTTTTTATTTTCTGTTCTTTAATTGATGGGAAATTTTTCCTGATCAGGAGCGGAAGGCCACGACCCATTCTGTCGGAGAGCCCCCTGCGTCCTCCACACCCTCCCTGTCCCGCTCCAGCTCTATCAGCGGTGCAGATAATGGTGGTCTACACACCTCTATTCTTTCTCAGGTGCATACTCTGAAAAGTGTTATAAAAATCTAGAAATTAAGATATGTTTGTGCAAATTTTGGAATTGTGTAGTTTCACTGACCCTGTGCTTTGCTTTATTCTACCACAGGATGACTGTTTAGACCACTCTCTGGGTAACATGACCATGTCCATGTCGATGAGCGGCAACAACCTGTACGAGGCCGCCAGGCTGTCTGGAGGCTCCAGCATCTTAGAGAACCTCCAGTCTCAGCTTAAACTCAGAGAAGGAGAGATGGCACAACTGCAGGTAGCAATTCAGAACAAACCCACATAAAGCTACTTAAATAATGATTCATTAGTTTGATGGTTCTGCTAAATCAATTTTCTTACGATTAAAAAAAAAAATAATGTGAAATGAACACAACCTCTTAACACCGCATTACAGGGTGGTTACACATAATGTGTTTATATTATGTGGCATAACCACTGCCATCAAAAAAGTTAATTAGGATCTTTTTTTGTGGTGGATACACAAATTCTTTGGACAACGTTACGCAATAAGTAGTATAGAGTTCTCAGTAATGAGTCCTAAAACCTGGACACGAGTTAGCATTGTAACAGTCTCTGTAACCTCAAAGTCAGTGGGTTCTTTAATGGATTTTTGGTTAGATGCTTGAAATAAGGGCTGTGATTTTAACACAAGCTTCAGAGACTTTCACATTTTGTTTTACGATATAAACGATGAAGCTTTTATGTGTCTTAAAAAAGGCGATTGCTATCAAATGGCTAAATGAGACTACAGAAGGTCATCATGCAGAACACAACTTTACAGCCTGTCATGCGGTTTGTTTATGGCCTAATGTTTGCTTTGTATTTCTTGCAACTGCATCTAGGCTTCAAAAATCGTAAAAGTGGTGTTCATATGTGAGGATTGTTTTACGGAACAAAACATATAATTATCATAAATGTTTGTTTGCCACAGAGTTTATTTTCTGCAATAATCCAAATTCAAAGATATTACCCCATAGGTGTTTTGACAAGGGACCCAGGGTGACACAGATTCCGCATCGGCTTACCAAAAAAAACATAATCCCTCGAGCACTCGATAAAGGTTGAAAAAGTCTGCAAAGGGAGATGGTTAAGGGGTTGAATGGGTAAACCAAGCACAGGACTTTTAACTAGGAGACTGCTGTTTGTGTCCTTTGTGAAACCAAAAGTGTTGACTTGTTTGAACTAAATCACGTTATGTCTACTGGCCTTATGTCTGTGGTGCCAGCATTAAACTTTACAGATCAGTCAGTCAGATCAGGCTGAAGAACATAGAAAGGGGGGGGGGGGGGGGGGCAACATCAACAGCAAAACTAACATTTTGACAGAAAAATAAGCCATGTCTGTCTGCACTCAAAGGCAGCTTTGTAAAAGTAGTGTTTTTTTTTTTTTACCATCCTCTTTCTGTCCTTCTGTCGTTGCAGCTTGAGATCTCCAGTCTAGAGAGGAGTCGTTCTGTGATGGCAGAAGAGCTGGTTCGACTCACCAATCAAAACGATGAGATGGAGGAGATGGTGAAGGAAATCCCCAAGTTGAAGGTTCAACTCAAGGTAAGGGCTGTATTAACAAAAAGAACACACTTTAACGCTGCATTTAAAGAGGTGCTTCTAATTAGTGTGGCTGTGCTTTGCAGGATCTGGAGCAGAGGCACAACACCATCCTGCAGATGTACGGAGAAAAGGCCGAAGAGGCAGAGGAACTTAGACTGGACCTTGAAGATGTGAAAAACATGTACAAAACCCAGATTGATGAACTTCTGAAGAACCAGAAATAAACAGTTTTTGCTGAACTGTGTTACCTCTGGGACACTCACAAACAAATCAGTCGACCATCTTAGCCACCACACGTACATTCACAAAAAAGATAGTGCAGAGAGTTTAAGTTTAATCATTTTGTCAAAAGAAAATGATTTTATCTTTTATTTTATATTAATTAATTATCACACTATAATTAAGAGGGTATGCTGGGATTATGCATAACATATGATGTGTGTTATACATAATCAGTATGAAGGGTAGCCAGAGTTTGTGAATCAGTTTACCATTTGAAATCTTTGGGACTTAGCACAAATTTTGCTTTACACACAGTTTCTCATGATTAAAGTTTTAATATAGTATTGTATTGACAGTTTAGAACTGTAGGAGATGGTGAAGGTTTTTTGCACTATACAAATTCATCCTTCTTTATTTTTTAATGCATAATCAGAATGGTTAAAGAAATATATAAAGATATTGTACAGAGAAGTGTAAGTATTGTTATTAACTCCTTGCAAATCACAAAATGTGGTGTAGACCCGAGAGTAGTCTGTGACTGAAAATCCTGAAGATTGGATTTTAAAGCTTATAAATATGTAAATGAATAAACATTTATTTGGGTGGTGAACAGTACTGTTATTCTTAATTTGAATTGTGTGGATTCCCACTTTAGAAGTCAGTATGTTCAAAATACTACATTATCTCAATGCTGCACAAAAGTCCAATAAATCTTAATGTTCTGAACAACTGTCCAATCTATATTTTTACACAAGACTAATCAGTTCACTCCAACATCATAAATACATATTTTTCTTCTTACCTGTTGTGCTGTTTATCAAAGTTATTTGGTTGTGAATTGCTGTGTGTTGGAGATAGACTTTTAAGTAATTAGTGCCATAACTACTTCAAAGTTGGCTGAACAACTCTGTTGAACACTGAACTTAGTAAAAATAAAAATAGTGACATCTTTCTGAGGCTGCTCTCACCCTTTAAAGGTACAAAATGGTTTTGTCCAGCTGTGCATTAGGACATGTCTTTGAGTGACTGCTTATGTTGCTGGAGCACCAACATGCACTGTTGTGTTTTCCCAAAAAAGGGAAAGCAGGGTTCCAAAAAGAAAACAAATCTAAAAAAACAGTAAAGGGAAAGAGAGAACAGACTTGGAAAAAAAGGTACGTAAGAAAGATGTGGATCAACAGAAGAAGGATGGGGGTTTTAAAAAAAAAAAAATTATCAGTCACATTTAGATACAGATGTTGAGCAAGGGGTTGTAAAACTTTTTGTCAGTGGGTGCTGCTATTATTACCTTATTTTTAATTTCTGAGCCCAAACCTTTGTCTAAAAAAAAAAAAAAAAACCCCTGAATATTAGCACAAACAAAACAAAACACAAAAAATGAAGTAGAACAACAACAAAATAAAACAATGAAATGACCTGAAAAAAAAAAAAAAAAAATTATAATAATTTTGTAATATAAGTTCAAATACGCGACTAATTATAAATATATTTCCCTGGACATTTTCCCCCAGCTTTAAAATAAATAAATAAATCTAATCTAAATCTACTAATTTCTTGTAATTTGCTGGACATTTCTTACCAAGTTGCCCACTGCTTTTTCTAATGTTTTGAAAAAAAAATCTAACCATTTTGCTAAGGTTTAAATACTTGTGAAAAGCGTCTAAATGCAGCACAAGAAAGGTGATTGATCCAGGTGTCAAAGGGTTAATGCAAAATGAGCCTGACAGGAATACTCGTGAAAAGCCCATGGATGTACTACAAAAACCTTAACAATATTTCTGTGGTGCGCGGCGCCATCCTGTGGCTAATGCTACGTACTACAAACCGGTATAAGGTTTCCGGTGTTATGGCGACCACTGGGAAACATCATAGCTTCAGTCTGGAGGAAAGCGGGCTGTGCATTCAGGTAAACTGCCTCTCACTCAGTCTCAATTCAACCTCATTTTACCACACACTGTTCGTGAGTTTTGTGTCCGTCGCAAGTTTTTGTACCGTGGAAATATTAAATATTTTCCCTGCCCTCTTGTTTTACTGCCACATCGATACCGCCTGAATTTACGTGAAGGGGTCTTATTGGCTTTGTCAAGAACTAACGTTAACGCTAACATGTTAGCCGCCATAATAAATTTTCACACATTAGCCTCCAATAAAGTATTCGCACGCTTTATCCCCTGAAAAGAAAAGAGTAAGCAGTGCGTTATTATCTCCACATATCCTAATGTCACATGAATATTAAGTCACTAACTAGTCCGAGCGGTTTGTAACGATAACGTTTTTTAACAGCGTAGTTAACTAATTTGTGCTAACGTTAGCTTTAAGTTTGATAGTTAGGGCGAATTAACGTTAGCTTTTGCTAAAGTGGAGTTTGCTGCGAGAGCCCAAGTGCGAAGAAAAGATGATGATATAACCTTTTTTGAGTAACGTCAAGACTTTTAAACCCCCCCCTTTGCCTTGCATTAATATTAAAAGCAAACTTTACGATAATTAGCGACAACTAATGCCACCATAAAACAACGTGAGGCTTGTCGGCCCGTGTTTTCACATGTAGCTTCACTCCTCAAGTGTCTCATTGACTGAGCCGGCGTGTAAGTGCCGTTTAAAGCATCCTGATACGCCCACAGCAAAGTGTGTTTTTATTGTTATGTAACCTCTTCAAGTAGCTCCGTGAGAACATCTCATTAAGTATTCTAATAGTAACAGCGATTGTTGCCAAATCTCCTTTACTGACAGTTTTATGATTTTGTTAAAAGGTCATACACAGCAGCATCGATCTGTCTCAACTCCTTTACATGTGCAAAGCTTTTTGGAGGCACTGTTAACCCTTTGAAAACCTGGGGCAACACAGCTTTTCTTTCGCTGTTTTCAGATAGCTTTTACAATACATTTTCAAATCTTTGAACACTTTCTTTTTAAAAGACACGTGGAAAAAGTCAGTGAGCAGCTTGGTAAGAAATGTTCAATAAATTAATAGATTTATAGAATGAAATAAAAATTTAAATGGAAAAAAATGACTAGGGATAAAAAAAAAAAAAGAGCTAGGATTTTTTTTATTTAAAAAAAACTATTTCATAGTTATAATTATGTCACAAATTATTTTAAATTTGTAGTACTTTTCCCAGGAACATTTTCTTATTATTATTTTTTTTTTTTTCTTTTTTAATGGTAAAAGTCAGGTTATTTTATTGTTCTTTTTTTTTTCTAACTCCTTACTAATTTTCTTATTTCACTGCTCATTGCCTTCTTCTCATGTTTCAATCAAGTCAGTTTACTCATATTTTAAAGCGTTTAACAACACGGTGTGGTCACATTAATATTCTTTGATCACTGATTTAGGGAGTGAAGAGTGTCAGTGGCTTTGGGACATGTAGTTACATGCATGCTTGAGACCAAAGTTGCACACATCATGGAAATATGAGTTTCTATGTTGTGTGTAAATATTGATTTGGCCACCTGGCTCTGCATTAGTCACATTGTTACCAGCCAGCAGTTTTCTGTTGCCCCCTCAGTCTATGTTATGATTGCTTAGACAACAGTCGGAAAAAGGTCAGTAATACTTCCTGCAACAGGACCTTTCCCCATGAGGCGCTCAGATCCGCCTGAAGCTACATTCCCACACGCTTGCTTATGCCCACATGCTTGTAAACTGCGGTGTTGGGCTTTTAACCAAGATTACAGAGTACAAGTCTGAGTCTGTGTCTCTGTTTCTTCTTTTTGTGCTTCTTCAGGGTGCTGTAAAGAGAGGCGGCTATCTCATATGTCTGTGTAATTCTGACTATGCTGCTCTTGGTTGCGCTGAGCGTCGTTTTTTCGTTTACTGCGGTCACCACTGAGAGGGCTGAGAACACCAACCACAAACCACCAGCAGCACCACAGCTCAACTACAGCAAGATCTCCCTGCCGCCAGAGCACGTACCCTACTTCCTCCACAATAACAGGAGGGTTGCCAAGCAATGCCGCCTGGATCCACTCTGCCCTTTTAAAGTAAGATATACACTCTGTCAGCTTTTCACTGTTCAAATATTTCTTTCAGTGTAGACTGGATTCATGTTAGTTGGTTTTGCTGTACGGTCAGGAAAAATTCTCACAAAGCCCTTTGTAAATTGACTGTTAAATGCCTTAAGATTTAGATCTTTACTATTAACATCATGAAACTTGTTATTGAATTGTGTATTCTGTCAGCGTTGTGTAAGATAGTGGCATTATGATTTATCACCACATTGTTTCAACGGCGATTGCACTCAGTTGCAGTTTTGAGTGATGGAGTTTCTGTACACTGATATGCATGTAAATGGACTCTGCTCTCCTGCAGCTATCAGGAAGCCACAAAAAAATGTTCTGACCCTTTGTCTGTGGTGTCACACTGATGCTTCTCACAAGATGATTTTAAAAAGTTAAAGAAGATGGCTGTGACATATCCCACACAGAAAAATATTTTTTAAACACCAGGCTTATTTTTTGTGGATATCTAATACTACTCTTGAAATTGTTTAAAAATGTCAGAGCATTGTGTTCTACCATAACTGGAGCCATGGGTGAATGTGGTTTACTCTGGAGTTTACTTTACAATTACAATCATAATAGTAGTAAGAAGAGTTTTGGAGAAAAGCACGTTATTGATATTTATTAGCCCTTTTTTGAAATGTATTGTGTGCTGTACAGCAAACATCAGATAAATAAACAGGCAACTATAGTTACACCAACAATAACACCAAACAACGAAATCAATCTACAACGGTGCACCCCTCTCTAATTATAGACCTATTCACCACATATAATTAAAAGTGCTCTTCTATTCTGGAAAGTCCTTTTATTTTGACATATGTGGGAAATCAGTAAGTTAGCTTATTCTTTGAGTTATCCAATATTCTTGATTCAGTTGTGGTCTGACTTGGCTGTCGAAGGAGATGAAAATTAGTGCATGCCCATAGAACCTCCTTTTTGTCGGACAGGGAACCCCAACCTGTCTTACCTCTAACATTGCATATCATAGTTTTGTGTTTCAATCATCAGTGTCCTTTCAAATTGTAAAATTTGATGATTAACTCGTCTCACAATACTAAACTTATTCTTCGCTTTCTCTCTCTCTCTCTCTCTCTCTCTCTCTCTCTCTCTCTCTCTCTCTCTCTTCTCTCTCTCTCTCTCTCTCTCACACACACACACACACACACACGTACATGCTGTATGCATTCACGCTTGTTTTTACAACAGGATGCACTACAGGATCTGTCTGCCTGTTGGGGTTATGAGAAGAACTGTGATCCAGGAAGGCGCTTTGGCTATCCAGTCTGTACTAAAGCTGATTCAGGATGGTACTGTTCCTCACATCACATTCTAACACACTTTTTGTTATCACTTTGCCCTTTTTGGATGTATAATGCAGTTTACATAATTCACTCTCCACACACTTCTAGGTGCTATCCACAACGTATTAGATTCTCAGTAATCTTAAGTATTAACACATAATAGTAATCTTTTATTTATAGGTATTTTAATTCACTGAACCACAGTCTCCATTGTTTTTTCCAAATTAAAAATGTGCTTATTCAACATGCATTATTGATGAACCATTACGGTTTTGGCTCTGTTGATCTGCCTAAATCTCTGATCTGTCAGGGCCCATTCTCTGGAGGCAGCCCAGGAGCTTTTCTGGAAGCAGGCTGATTTTGGCTACGT
This sequence comes from Plectropomus leopardus, assembly GCF_008729295.1. Lineage (NCBI taxonomy): Eukaryota > Metazoa > Chordata > Actinopteri > Perciformes > Serranidae > Plectropomus > Plectropomus leopardus. Next base: position 16,648,074 of record NC_056464.1, on the reverse strand, counting down.
CAAGGAGCGCCTCTCTGAGCTCAAAACACTCTGCAAGGCCAGCAAGCAGTAAGTCTGCTCATTTCCTTCGTTCCCACGGGCCTACTGAGTCAACAGGAAGAAACAACAGGTAGAAACAGACCCAGTGTTTGACAAAAGAGAGACAGACAATGGGCCTGAACAAAATTTGCTGTGCAAAAGCAGTAGTGTAGAGACAGGTCGGTATAGAGACAACTCTCACGATTTCTCAGGTCCAGTGTTTATTAAGAGCACTTAAAGACTAAATATTCCACCTCTTTTCCAGGGGGACTCATTATTAAGATGTAGTAGCCACACTCGCTTCTGTAAGGCTACTAACCTTTACCTGGACTTGCGTAAGCCGCGCAGAAGTCATGAGAGGTCAGTATATCTGAAAGTGATGTGCAAATGAAAAACATTACACTGACGCAGATGATGGTGTCTTGAAACCTATCTATGTTTATATTACAGGTACAAGGAGGACTTCATTCAGAAGGGTGAGATTGGTGGTTATTGCAAACTCAACAAGCGAGCACTTGCTGCTGAGGGAGCAGCACAAGAGCCCCTTGCAATCTTGGTGAGGAAAGACACACATTCATACACTCCATTTCTGAGCTTTAGCCAGTGACTTTGGTATAAACATTTGGGAACTGGAGAAAAAATGGGTTCATGGCCACTTACAGAGGATAAAAACACGTTGACAGAGTTTGTTCTCCAAATTCACCACAGTGTGTTACCTGATTTGTGAATGGAATTGAGAATGGCCAGTGATGAAACAAGTCTTATGATACACAGTTTGCTTTTAGCGTGATTTTAGAGCACAGAGCCCATGTACGTTTGCCTTCAGTTCCCAAACAAGACCAAAACTGTGTTCCCTGGCCGGGAATGGCCGGGAATCGAACCCGGGCCGCGGCGGTGAGAGCGCCGAATCCTAACCACTAGACCACCAGGGACCTGAAATCTGGTTATTGAGCACAATTTTTCATTTTTTTTTTTTTGTTTCTTTACTGATGTATGACATGCATCCATAGGTACCACATGCATTGCTTATGTATCCTAAATAGGTTAGTCTGTAAATTCTTGTTTCATGGTTTCATTTGAAGTCACTCATGACAAAACCATCTCCCCGTCCACCACTGTGTGTTCCATGATTTGTGAACAGCAAGTGCTGAAACATGTCTGTCTATTTATAGTGTATGTGCTTGGCATGACTTTATAGCGTGGGGCCCATGTCCCTTTGCCTGTAGTTCCCAAACAAGACCAAAGTTGTGTTCCCTGTCCGGGAATGGTATACGGGCCGTGGCGTTGAGAGCGTTGAATCCTAGCCACAAGAGGGAGCAGAAAAATCAATCAAATCAGAATCAGAATCACGTTTATTGGCCAAGTTCAACAAATGAGGAACAAGGAATTTTTTCCGGGTTGGCAATGCTCACAGTACAGGGGAGGGAAATAAGTTAGGGATAAGAAAAATAGAAAAAAAGACAGACATAGACATGTATTTACAAAAGGAAGAGATAGGGAATATATACAAAATGTACAGTATGTAATTCAAAAATATACAGTTAGTGCAAAAACCACTGTGCATGAGGTAGTATGAATATATATATATATATATATTTTATTTTGTTGTTTGTTGTTGTTCTCCTGACACTCTGACTATTTACAGTTCGTCAGAGTGACAGCCTGGGGGTAGAAACTGTCTTTGTGTCTGGTGGTCTTGGCATACAGTGCTCTGTAACCTTCCAGAGGGGAGGAGTTTGAACAGTTTGTGACCGGGGTGTGATGGGTCTGCAGAGATGGTGCCTGCCCGTTTCCTGATCCTGGACCGGTAAAGGTCCTGGATGGAGGGCAGGTCGGCCCCAATGATTCTCTCTGCAGTTCTGATTGTTCGTTGCAGTCTAATCCTGTCCTGTCTGGTGGCAGATCCAAACCAGACAGTGATGGCTGTGCACAGGACAGACTGAATGATGGCAGTGTAAAAGATGATCAGCAGTTCCTGTGGCAGGTTAAACATCCTGAGCTGTCGCAGGAAGTATAACCTTTGCTGGGCCTTTTTCCGGACTGTGTCAATGTGGGAGGACCACTTCAGGTTCCGGGAGATTGTGGTTCCCAGAAACTTAAAAGTGTCCACAGTAGACACTGTGTTATTGAGGATGGTGAGGGGGGAGAGTGTGGGTGGGTTTCTCCTGAAGTCCACTGTCATCTCCACAGTCTTGAACGGTTCAGCTCCAGGTGGTTCAGACTGCACCAGTGGACCAGCTGCTCCACCTCCTGTCTGTAAGCAGACTCATCACCATCCCGGATTAGACCGATGACAGTCAAATGCTCAAATGGCTTTTGAGCACAATTTTTTGTCAATGTGTGATGACATGCATCCGCGGGTTACTTTTGCATGGTTAATGTATTGTTAAAAGGATGATTTGTAAATATATATTTTGAAGGGGTTTAAGTGAAAGCACCAGTGACACAAAATGAACTGCTTGTCCACCACTGTGTGTTCCTTGATATATAAATGGTCCTGATAATGGCAGATTCTGAAACATGTCCTTCAGTGTACAGCATATGCTCTGCGCATGACTCATGATTGCAGGAGTCTGTATTTTTGACTTTTAGTCGCCAGACAGGCCAAAACAGTGTTCCTTAACCAGGAGTCAAACTGTCTGCAGCAATGCACAGATGCCTTCCTACAAGACCACTAGGGCCTTGATAACTGGTGTCGAAGCACATCTTTTCAAGTTAATGTAATGGTTTCATATGAAGGCACTAATGTAATGGAACAATGTGCACTTCCATTGCGCTGTGTGTGTTGATTTTTGAATGGAATTGAGAACAGCTCGTGCGGAGCTTGTGTGCCAACATAGAGTATATGCACTTAGCATGATTTCAGAGCATGGGACCCTACTATTCTAATTTCCCAAACTACACGTAAGGTGGTGTTCCCTGACCGGGAATCGAACCCGCCGCGGCGGTGAAAGCGCCGAATCCTAGCCACTAGACCACCAGGGAGCTGGATATGTGATTTTGAGCACTGTTTTTTTTTTTTCCCCCCCCGATGCTTGACAGAGAGCGTTCTCCAAATTTCGCCACAGTGTGTTACCTGATTTGTGAATGGAATTGAGAATGGCCAGTGATGAAACAAGTCTTATGATACACAGTTTGCTTTCAGCGTGATTTTAGAGCACAGAGCCCATGTACGTTTGCCTTCAGTTCCCAAACAAGACCAAAACTGTGTTCCCTGACCGGGAATCGAACCCGGGCCGCGGCGGTGAGAGCGCCGAATCCTAACCACTAGACCACCAGGACCTGAAATCTGGTTATTGAGCACAATTTTTCATTTTTTTTTTAAATTTTTTCTTTTTAAATTAATGTATGACATGCATCCATAGGTACCGCATGCATTGCTTATGTATCCTAAATAGGTTAGTCTGTAAATTCTTGTTTCATGGTTTCATTTGAAGTCACTCATGACAAAACCATCTCCCCGTCCACCACTGTGTGTTCCATGATTTGTGAACAGCAAGTGCTGAAACATGTCTGTCTATTTATAGTGTATGTGCTTGGCATGACTTTATAGCGTGAGGCCCATGTCCCTTTGCCTGTAGTTCCCAAACAAGACCAAAGTTGTGTTCCCTGTCCGGGAATGGTATACGGGCCGTGGCGTTGAGAGCGTTGAATCCTAGCCACAAGAGGGAGCAGAAAAATGGCTTTTGAGCACAATTTTTGTGGATGTGTGATGACATGCATCCGCGGGTTACTTTTGCATGGTTAATGTATTGTTAAAAGGATGATTTGTAAATATATATTTTGAAGGGGTTTAAGTGAAAGCACCAGCGACACAAAATGAACTGCTTGTCCACCACTGTGTGTTCCTTGATATATAAATGGTCCTGATAATGGCAGATTCTGAAACATGTCCTTCAGTGTACAGCATATGCTCTGCGCATGACTCATGATTGCAGGAGTCTGTATTTTTGACTTTTAGTCGCCAGACAGGGCCAAAACAGTGTTCCTTAACCAGGAGTCAAACCTGTCTGCAGCAATGCACAGATGCCTTCCTACAAGACCACTAGGGCCTTGATAACTGGTGTCGAAGCACATCTTTTCAAGTTAATGTAATGGTTTCATATATGAAGGCACTAAAGTAATGGAACAATGTGCACTTCCATTGCGCTGTGTGTGTTGATTTTTGAATGGAATTGAGAACAGCTCGTGCGGAGCTTGTGCCAACATAGAGTATATGCACTTAGCATGATTTCAGGAGCATGGGACCCTACTATTCTAATTTCCCAAACTACACGTAAGGTGGTGTTCCCTGACCGGGAATCGAACCCAGGCCGCGGCGGTGAGAGCGCCGAATCCTAGCCACTAGACCACCAGGGAGCTGGATATGTGATTTTGAGCACTGTTTTTTTTTTTTTTCCCCCCCGATGCTTGACAGAGAGCGTTCTCCAAATTCCACACAGTGTGTTACCTGATTTGTGAATGGAATTGAGAATGGCCAGTGATGAAACAAGTCTTATGATACACAGTTTGCTTTCAGCGTGATTTTAGAGCACAGAGCCCATGTACGTTTGCCTTCAGTTCCCAAACAAGACCAAAACTGTGTTCCCTGACCGGGAATCGAACCCGGGCCGCGGCGGTGAGAGCGCCGAATCCTAACCACTAGACCACCAGGGACCTGAAATCTGGTTATTGAGCACAATTTTTCATTTTTTTTTCTAATTTTTTCTTTTTAAATTAATGTATGACATGCATCCATAGGTACATGCATTGCTTATGTATCCTAAATAGGTTAGTCTGTAAATTCTTGTTTCATGGTTTCATTTGAAGTCACTCATGACAAAACCATCTCCCCGTCCACCACTGTGTGTTCCATGATTTGTGAACAGCAAGTGCTGAAACATGTCTGTCTATTAATAGTGTATGTGCTTGGCATGACTTTATAGTGTAGGCCCATGTCCCTTTGCCTGTAGTTCCCAAACAAGACCAAAGTTGTGTTCCCTGTCCGGGAATGGTATTCGGGCCGTGGCGTTGAGAGCGTTGAATCCTAGCCACAAGAGGGAGCAGAAAAATGGCTTTTGAGCACAATTTTTTGTCAATGTGTGATGACATGCATCCGCGGGTTACTTTTGCATGGTTAATGTATTGTTAAAAGGATGATTTGTAAATATATATTTTTTTGAAGGGGTTTAAGTGAAAGCACCAGCGACACAAAATGAACTGCTTGTCCACCACTGTGTGTTCCTTGATATATAAATGGTCCTGATAATGGCAGATTCTGAAACATGTCCTTCAGTGTACAGCATATGCTCTGCGCATGACTCATGATTGCAGGAGTCTGTATTTTTGACTTTTAGTCGCCAGACAGGGCCAAAACAGTGTTCCTTAACCAGGAGTCAAACCTGTCTGCAGCAATGCACAGATGCCTTCCTACAAGACCACTAGGGCCTTGATAACTGGTGTCGAAGCACATCTTTTCAAGTTAATGTAATGGTTTCATATGAAGGCACTAATGTAATGAAAATGTGTGTGTGTGTTTTTGAAATGGAATTGAGAACAGCTCGCTCGTGCGGAGCTTGTGTGCCAACATAGAGTATATGCACTTAGCATGATTTCAGAGCATGGGACCCTACTATTCTAATTTCCCAAACTACACGTAAGGTGGTGTTCCCTGACCGGGAATCGAACCCGGGCCGCGGCGGTGAAAGCGCCGAATCCTAGCCACTAGACCACCAGGGAGCTGGATATGTGATTTTGAGCACTGTTTTTTTTTTTTCCCCCCCCCGATGCTTGACAGAGAGCGTTCTCCAAATTCGCCACAGTGTGTTACCTGATTTTGAATGGAATTGAGAATGGCCAGTGATGAAACAAGTCTTATGATACACAGTTTGCTTTCAGCGTGATTTTAGAGCACAGAGCCCATGTACGTTTGCCTTCAGTTCCCAAACAAGACCAAAACTGTGTTCCCTGACCGGGAATCGAACCCGGGCCGCGGCGGTGAGAGCGCCGAATCCTAACCACTAGACCACCAGGGACCTGAAATCTGGTTATTGAGCACAATTTTTCATTTTTTTTTCTAATTTTTTCTTTTTAAATTAATGTATGACATGCATCCATAGGTACCGCATGCATTGCTTATGTATCCTAAATAGGTTAGTCTGTAAATTCTTGTTTCATGGTTTCATTTGAAGTCACTCATGACAAAACCATCTCCCCGTCCACCACTGTGTGTTCCATGATTTGTGAACAGCAAGTGCTGAAACATGTCTGTCTATTTATAGTGTATGTGCTTGGCATGACTTTATAGTGTGAGGCCCATGTCCCTTTGCCTGTAGTTCCCAAACAAGACCAAAGTTGTGTTCCCTGTCCGGGAATGGTATTCGGCCGTGGCGTTGAGAGCGTTGAATCCTAGCCACAAGAGGGAGCAGAAAAATGGCTTTTGAGCACAATTTTTTGTCAATGTGTGATGACATGCATCCGCGGGTTACTTTTGCATGGTTAATGTATTGTTAAAAGGATGATTTGTAAATATATATTTTTGAAGGGGTTTAAGTGAAAGCACCAGCGACACAAAATGAACTGCTTGTCCACCACTGTGTGTTCCTTGATATATAAATGGTCCTGATAATGGCAGATTCTGAAACATGTCCTTCAGTGTACAGCATATGCTCTGCGCATGACTCATGATTGCAGGAGTCTGTATTTTTGACTTTTAGTCGCCAGACAGGGCCAAAACAGTGTTCCTTAACCAGGAGTCAAACCTGTCTGCAGCAATGCACACATGCCTTCCTACAAGACCACTAGGGCCTTGATAACTGGTGTCGAAGCACATCTTTTCAAGTTAATGTAATGGTTTGTAATGGTTTCATATGAAGGCACTAATGTAATGTAATGAAACTGTGTGTGTTGATTTTTGAATGGAATTGAGAACAGCTCGTGCGGAGCTTGTGTGCAAACATAGAGTATATGCACTTAGCATGATTTCAGAGCATGGGACCCTACTATTCTAATTTCCCAAACTACACGTAGGTGGTGTTCCCTGACCGGGAATCGAACCCGGGCCGCGGCGGTGAGAGCGCCGAATCCTAGCCACTAGACCACCAGGGAGCTGGATATGTGATTTTGAGCACTGTTTTTTTTTTTTTCCCCCCCCGATGCTTGACAGAGAGCGTTCTCCAAATTCGCCACAGTGTGTTACCTGATTTGTGAATGGAATTGAGAATGGCCAGTGATGAAACAAGTCTTATGATACACAGTTTGCTTTCAGCGTGATTTTAGAGCACAGAGCCCATGTACGTTTGCCTTCAGTTCCCAAACAAGACCAAAACTGTGTTCCCTGACCGGGAATCGAACCCGGGCCGCGGCGGTGAGAGAGCCGCCGAATCCTAACCACTAGACCACCAGGGACCTAAAATCTGGTTATTGAGCACAATTTTTCATTTTTTTTTCTAATTTTTTCTTTTTAATTAATGTATGACATGCATCCATAGGTACCGCATGCATTGCTTATGTATCCTAAATAGGTTAGTCTGTAAATTCTTGTTTCATGGTTTCATTTGAAGTCACTCATGACAAAACCATCTCCCCGTCCACCACTGTGTGTTCCATGATTTGTGAACAGCAAGTGCTGAAACATGTCTCTATTTATAGTGTATGTGCTTGGCATGACTTTATAGCGTGGGGCCCATGTCCCTTTGCCTGTAGTTCCCAAACAAGACCAAAGTTGTGTTCCCTGTCCGGGAATGGTATTCGGGCCGTGGCGTTGAGAGCGTTGAATCCTAGCCACAAGAGGGAGCAGAAAAATGGCTTTTGAGCACAATTTTTTGTGGATGTGTGATGACATGCATCCGCGGGTTACTTTTGCATGGTTAATGTATTGTTAAAAGGATGATTTTTAAATATATATTTTTGAAGGGGTTTAAGTGAAAGCACCAGCGACACAAAATGAACTGCTTGTCCACCACTGTGTGTTCCTTGATATATAAATGGTCCTGATAATGGCAGATTCTGAAACATGTCCTTCAGTGTACAGCATATGCTCTGCGCATGACTCATGATTGCAGGAGTCTGTATTTTTGACTTTTAGTCGCCAGACAGGGCCAAAACAGTGTTCCTTAACCAGGAGTCAAACCTGTCTGCAGCAATGCACAGATGCCTTCCTACAAGACCACTAGGGCCTTGATAACTGGTGTCGAAGCACATCTTTTCAAGTTAATGTAATGGTTTCATATGAAGGCACTAATGTAATGGAACAATGAAACTGTGTGTGTTGATTTTTTGAATGGAATTGAGAACAGCTCGTGCGGAGCTTGTGTGCCAACATAGAGTATATGCACTTAGCATGATTTCAGAGCATGGGACCCTACTATTCTAATTTCCCAAACTACACGTAAGGTGGTGTTCCCTGACCGGGAATCGAACCCGGGCCGCGGCGGTGAAAGCGCCGAATCCTAGCCACTAGACCACCAGGGAGCTGGATATGTGATTTTGAGCACTGTTTTTTTTTTTTTTTCCCCCCCGATGCTTGACAGAGAGCGTTCTCCAAATTCGCCACAGTGTGTTACCTGATTTGTGAATGGAATTGAGAATGGCCAGTGATGAAACAAGTCTTATGATACACAGTTTGCTTTCAGCGTGATTTTAGAGCACAGAGCCCATGTACGTTTGCCTTCAGTTCCCAAACAAGACCAAAACTGTGTTCCCTGACCGGGAATCGAACCCGGGCCGCGGCGGTGAGAGCGCCGCCGAATCCTAACCACTAGACCACCAGGGACCTGAAATCTGGTTATTGAGCACAATTTTTCATTTTTTTTTCTAATTTTTTCTTTTTAAATTAATGTATGACATGCATCCATAGGTACCGCATGCATTGCTTATGTATCCTAAATAGGTTAGTCTGTAAATTCTTGTTTCATGGTTTCATTTGAAGTCACTCATGACAAAACCATCTCCCCGTCCACCACTGTGTGTTCCATGATTTGTGAACAGCAAGTGCTGAAACATGTCTGTCTATTTATAGTGTATGTGCTTGGCATGACTTTATAGCGTGGGGCCCATGTCCCTTTGCCTGTAGTTCCCAAACAAGACCAAAGTTGTGTTCCCTGTCCGGGAATGGTATTCGGGCCGTGGCGTTGAGAGCGTTGAATCCTAGCCACAAGAGGGAGCAGAAAAATGGCTTTTGAGCACAATTTTTTGTCAATGTGTGATGACATGCATCCGCGGGTTACTTTTGCATGGTTAATGTATTGTTAAAAGGATGATTTGTAAATATATATTTTGAAGGGGTTTAAGTGAAAGCACCAGCGACACAAAATGAACTGCTTGTCCACCACTGTGTGTTCCTTGATATATAAATGGTCCTGATAATGGCAGATTCTGAAACATGTCCTTCAGTGTACAGCATATGCTCTGCGCATGACTCATGATTGCAGGAGTCTGTATTTTTGATTTTAGTCGCCAGACAGGGCCAAAACAGTGTTCCTTAACCAGGAGTCAAACCTGTCTGCAGCAATGCACAGATGCCTTCCTACAAGACCACTAGGGCCTTGATAACTGGTGTCGAAGCACATCTTTTCAAGTTAATGTAATGGTTTCATATGAAGGCACTAAAGTAATGGAACAATGTAATGAAACTGTGTGTGTTGATTTTTGAATGGAATTGAGAACAGCTCGTGCGGAGCTTGTGTGCCAACATAGAGTATATGCACTTAGCATGATTTCAGAGCATGGGACCCTACTATTCTAATTTCCCAAACTACACGTAAGGTGGTGTTCCCTGACCGGGAATCGAACCCGGGCCGCGGCGGTGAAAGCGCGCCGAATCCTAGCCACTAGACCACCCAGGGAGCTGGATATGTGATTTTGAGCACTGTTTTTTTTTTTTTTTTTTTTTTTTTTTCCCCCCCGATGCTTGACAGAGAGCGTTCTCCAAATTCGCCACAGTGTGTTACCTGATTTGTGAATGGAATTGAGAATGGCCAGTGATGAAACAAGTCTTATGATACACAGTTTGCTTTCAGCGTGATTTTAGAGCACAGAGCCCATGTACGTTTGCCTTCAGTTCCCAAACAAGACCAAAACTGTGTTCCCTGACCGGGAATCGAACCCGGGCCGCGGCGGTGAGAGCGCCGAATCCTAACCACTAGACCACCAGGGACCTAAAATCTGGTTTATTGAGCACAATTTTTTATTTTTTTTTTTCTAATTTTTTCTTTTTACTTAATGTATGACATGCATCCATAGGTACCACATGCATTGCTTATGTATCCTAAATAGGTTAGTCTGTAAATTCTTGTTTCATGGTTTCATTTGAAGTCACTCATGACAAAACCATCTCCCCGTCCACCACTGTGTGTTCCATGATTTGTGAACAGCAAGTGCTGAAACATGTCTGTCTATTTATAGTGTATGTGCTTGGCATGACTTTATAGCGTGGGGCCCATGTCCCTTTGCCTGTAGTTCCCAAACAAGACCAAAGTTGTGTTCCCTGTCCGGGAATGGTATACGGGCCGTGGCGTTGAGAGCGTTGAATCCTAGCCACAAGAGGGAGCAGAAAAATGGCTTTTGAGCACAATTTTTTGTGGATGTGATGATGACATGCATCCGCGGGTTACTTTTGCATGGTTAATGTATTGTTAAAAGGATGATTTGTAAATATATATTTTGAAGGGGTTTAAGTGAAAGCACCAGCGACACAAAATGAACTGCTTGTCCACCACTGTGTGTTCCTTGATATATAAATGGTCCTGATAATGGCAGATTCTGAAACATGTCCTTCAGTGTACAGCATATGCTCTGCGCATGACTCATGATTGCAGGAGTCTGTATTTTTGACTTTTAGTCGCCAGACAGGGCCAAAACAGTGTTCCTTAACCAGGAGTCAAACCTGTCTGCAGCAATGCACAGATGCCTTCCTACAAGACCACTAGGGCCTTGATAACTGGTGTCGAAGCACATCTTTTCAAGTTAATGTAATGGTTTCATATGAAGGCACTAAAGTAATGAAACACTTCCATTGCGCTGTGTGTGTTGATTTTTGAATGGAATTGAGAACAGCTCGTGCGGAGCTTGTGTGCCAACATAGAGTATATGCACTTAGCATGATTTCAGAGCATGGGACCCTACTATTCTAATTTCCCAAACTACACGTAAGGTGGTGTTCCCTGACCGGGAATCGAACCCAGGCCGCGGCGGTGAAAGCGCCGAATCCTAGCCACTAGACCACCAGGGAGCTGGATATGTGATTTTGAGCACTGTTTTTTTTTTTTTTTTCCCCCCCGATGCTTGACAGAGAGCGTTCTCCAAATTCACCACAGTGTGTTACCTGATTTGTGAATGGAATTGAGAATGGCCAGTGATGAAACAAGTCTTATGATACACAGTTTGCTTTTAGCGTGATTTTAGAGCACAGAGCCCATGTACGTTTGCCTTCAGTTCCCAAACAAGACCAAAACTGTGTTCCCTGACCGGGAATCGAACCCGGGCCGCGGCGGTGAGAGCGCCGAATCCTAACCACTAGACCACCAGGGACCTAAAATATGTTTATTGAGCACAATTTTTTAATTTTTTTTTGTTTCTTTACTGATGTATGACATGCATCCATAGGTACCACATGCATTGCTTATGTATCCTAAATAGGTTAGTCTGTAAATTCTTGTTTCATGGTTTCATTTGAAGTCACTCATGACAAAACCATCTCCCCGTCCACCACTGTGTGTTCCATGATTTGTGAACAGCAAGTGCTGAAACATGTCTGTCTATTTATAGTGTATGTGCTTGGCATGACTTTATAGCGTGGGGCCCATGTCCCTTTGCCTGTCGTTCCCAAACAAGACCAAAGTTGTGTTCCCTGTCCGGGAATGGTATTCGGGCCGTGGCGTTGAGAGCGTTGAATCCTAGCCACAAGAGGGAGCAGAAAAAATGTAGAAATTTTTCTGTAGAAATGAATTGTAGAAAAATGGCTTTTGAGCACAATTTTTTGTCGATGTGTGATGACATGCATCCGCGGGTTACTTTTGCATGGTTAATGTATTGTTTAAAAGGATGATTTGTAAATATATATTTTGAAGGGGTTTAAGTGAAAGCACCAGCGACACAAAATGAACTGCTTATCCACCACTGTTTGTTCCTTGATATATAAATGGTCCTGATAATGGCAGCTTCTGAAACATGTCTGTCTATTTATAGTGTATGTGCTTGGCATGACTTTATAGCGTGAAGTCTCCCTGGTGGTCTGGATATGTGATTTTGAGCATTGGTTTTTTTTTTCTGTCCGAGAATCAAAACCTGCCCACAAGGTTGAGAGTGCTAAATCCTAGTAGGCAATCATGGTACACTTTTTTAGACAATAGCTGCTACAGTACATGTGTCAAGTTTACTTTGACAGAGTCCAGCTAATTCTCCATTACAGCCGCCCTTTCCCGCCATAGAGAGTTGTTGTCTGAATCAGTTACAGAAGCTAAAACCCATTGCCATTTAAAAATACTGATGACACAGCTGGAGCAGTGACCATGCCTTGATGCCTTTACAATTACTCAGCTTTTTTTACATAGCATCTAAAGTGTTGCTGGTATGAACATATTTTATAAGTTAGTGAAAAGCATGTTGCTCCCTCTTAAAGCAGCCCTGAATGAGGAGGCAGGATCAGTCAGGAATGTCAGGGTTAGAATTTGTGCTGTTGGTTCGTTGTTGAAACAGTGGTCAGCTTATCTGGGCCAGTGGCGCAATGGATAACGCGTCTGACTATGGATCAGAAGATTCTAGGTTCGACTCCTGGCTGGCTCGAGTAATATTTTTATCAGCTATGGAGAGAGTTGTACTGCGAGGCCAGTGTGAGCAGATGTGTCAGTTTATGTAAAATGCTGGGCATAATGTGCAGCTATTATAGCAGTTTATTATCTCTTATTATAACCATCAGACCACCATTAGTGTCAGAAATGTTCCAATCTGACATGTAGGAGATTTAAATATAGTAAAATCACTTTTTTAGGTGTGAAATGTTCACTCCCATGGTGTGCCACCTGCACTATGTTTATGCAGAATTTTTTCACAGTTTTATTTCCAATATTACTTGTAAATCGATTCGGTGTGCTGTGCTGTTTTTGTAGGTATGCTGAGCTGCAGACTTACACAGAGCTGGACTTCCATCCCATAGAAGATGGACACTGTGATGTTGTCATTGAAAAGCCCACTGTTTTCATGAAACTGGATGCTGGTAGGTGATGGAAGATTGTCCTGCTGGTAGGTGATGGAAGAAGTCCTGCAACCTGAACATGTAGCTTAAAGTTTTACTCTTACAAAACCTCATTAAGAATAATACACATGCTCTTATGTGCAGTATGGATCAGTAAGGATTACACCAAAATTCACACTTTATGCTAAGTCATTGTTGAGATGATGCAGTACTGTTTTGAGAGCTTGACTCCACTCCAGAATATTATTCTTCTTTTAGTTACCAGGCGTGAAACAGACTGATGTTCACAAAAGTAATACTTGTGTGTTTTTCAAACAGGTGTGAACATGTACCACCATTTCTGTGACTTTGTCAACTTGTACATCTCCCAGCACATAAACAACTCCTTCAGCTTAGATATCAACATCATCATGTGGGACACGGTGGGTATCTGATTTCTCCCACCACAATTTCAATGAAGGGAAGGGTGTAAGCTAGATATTATGCAGTAATTTGGTAGTAGTTTCTATTTAAGGTTAACCAGCACATATTGTACATGTAAGATACATAGTTTTTTAAATTAAAGGGAACATGCCCGTTCTTGCCACTCGAGATGACAGCAATTCACAAGCATACTTGCTTGTGTAGTTTGCTGCTCTTTATGTCACCCTAACAGACTGCAACAAAAGAAGATAAGTATTTAAGATGCTCTTGTTGTACTTATTTATTATAATATTTATTTGACAAAGTAATTCACAAGGTAGAATTTTCTATGCATCCTTCCTTCAGTGAATTAGTGACTGCCTCTTCTGGTTGCATAAGAAATAAATCAAGGATCACTGATTGGAAGTGCTCTTGGGTCACAAAGATACAATTCAAGAGTTTTAAAATGCTGATGCATACGATGATTTTGATTAAGATTATTTCAGCAGATGCAGCAATATAGTTTAGCTTTCTCTCTCTGTAAAACACAAAATCATACAGATATTGAAAGTTTTGTGTCCAAGTCAAATGACAAAGAAAATGAAAACTGAGGTTTAATTTGAATAACCCAGCCAGAAAACAAAAGATCAGTCTGTCTGTATAATACTACAGTAACAGTTTTTGTTAAATATGTCAGCGGCATATTCGTGTGATGAAGTCGGCAAGGGGAAACACCAGTTGAAAACCAGATTGCTTCACAGAGAGCCTTATCCACCCCATTGTTCCCTCTACTGAGCAGTCAGGAGTAGAGAGGAAAAGGGAGAGAAAGAAAACTGACAAGGAGAAGGATTGCGATGACCTTTCAGCACAAACTGCACCCTGCAATCCAAACAGGCTGTCAGATAATAGTGTGATAACAGATTTTGTGTAAAACCACAAGTTCAGAAAAATGCAACCAGCAGAGTTTGGAAAGCAGATGACTGACTCTGGCACTGCCAAAGGCCATAGTTGATTCGCATTTTATTGGTTTGTTTATCTTTTCAGATGTAACATTAATTTGATTAACATTTGTTCCTCTCTTTTTTATGTCTTTTCCCAGAGTTTTTATGGTTATGGAGATCTGTTCGGTGAAACATGGAGGGCCTTTTCAGATTATGACATCATCCACCTGAAGACCTATGACTCTAAAAGAGTAAGTGTAATGTCACCTCTTTGTGGTCAACTGTTTAGAAATACCACTGAAATGGGCTGGTAGTCTTAACCCCTGCACGCATTATTAATATCACAAGGGGACCTTGTGTGATTAAGAAATTAGCGGATAAGAGAAGCCTGTGTTTTACTCAAATTTACTGACATCATCCCACTGATATTCTGCACACTTTAATATGTAACTATTATTTGTAACACCACTAGCAGAGATGTACATTGTTAACCTCCTTGTTTTTAAAATCCTGGATAAAAACAAACAACTGATTCTGCCCACACATTTGCACGTCATCCACCTCATCATCTTTTGAAATTTTGCCATTACGATGGATTTGAGTTTAAGTCCATGCTGTGTAACGATATGAATGTCCTGCATCAAAAGTGCAGTCAAGACTTTTATCGTTTCCAACACAGCCTCCATCATCCGGATTCGGGAAAGAGGTAGAAACGATGTGTGAAAAGAACAGTAAACCTAATTACTGCCACAACTCACCAATATGTAGACAGGACTTACGTTATCACATGACCTCTATGTATGGTAGGTAATTTGCTGTGAAATTTGACTTGACAAAATACAGACAAGGCAAGTTCCCCAAGGCTTAAAGATGACTTCTATAATTATTGCAAATTTTTAGAGGTCTCCAGGTCTCCCAGTCCCCTGCAAATAAGCAACAAGGTCTTGATGAAATATACTGCATATTTAAGAAACTGTGAAATTTATATGTACAACTGTGACTGAACTGATTTAAAATTTGCGCTTCCTGTAGACACTGAGATTCCAGCCATATAAAATCATGTAAAAATGATGTCCAATTTAAGCCCCTGGGTGATGTATGACAATAACAGCTGTAACACACCACAGCGATTAGTAGGTTTTATTTGTTGCCTCATTGTTCATGTACACCCAAATCATCGTTCCAATGTTTCGAAAGCACTTGAAGATGTCAGTAAGCATGCACGCATGTTTGTGTGTGTACAACTCCATGACATAAACACAAACTGATTGCTATGCCATGCTGTATGCTTATTTCTTTGATCTTTTCACACTTGTCCACAGGTGTGTTTCAAAGATGCATTTTTCTCCCTCCTTCCGAGAATGAGATATGGCCTCTTTTACAACACGCCTCTCGTAAGTTACCCCTCATTTATTTGTTTGTGTGTAGCCACTAACTAAATGTTCTTTTACATTTTCACATTTTAGTGATATTTATTTTTGCTTATTGATTGCCTTTTTCCTTTCCACATGCACAACAATATCTGATTCAGTCATAAACATGCAGTTCAGGTCACATATTTATGAGATGTATTCAAAAGCTCAGCAAGTTCTTATGTTATTTAAATGATAATTCCAAGGAGATCACTATAAATATAATACCATGTAAATATGTGTTGTCCTGTGGTTCCAGCCTTGAGGTGCGAAATATTGATAGGTCAGCCTCAAGCTGATGCTTTTGATTGTCCCTGTAGCTCATGTCATGTTTATATTCATGTGCTCACATTTACAGCTGCAGTGCAGCAGTGTATGTGTGAGATTCTTAGATTTGAGAAATGCGCAGGCTTATATGATATTCATTCCGGCGAGATTAGAAATGTGTTCACAATTGTCAGATCCCCAGTGTGTTACATATTTTTCATCACAACCCGGAGCAATACACCTGTGTGGCCAGATTCAATTTGAGTTCAATTCATTTCAAATCACAGGGTCGATTTTCTAAAAAATACATATTGCTAATCTTTTTGCATGACTATCCACAACCAACATAATCGCTTTTACACAGTATCTCGAAATGAATAGATGAAAATTAAATTGCACATATGAGTGAAATTGACACTTTCCCTTGTTTGTTGATGGCAGATCTCAGACTGCCACAGTGAAGGGATGTTTCGGGCGTTCTCCCAGCACGTCCTCCATCGACTGAACATCCAAGATGGGCAAAAGGTAGGAAGAATGTCAGGAAACACTAATCAACATCTGTTGCTTTTATATTATATTTTTGGTGGACACTGTCATGAACAAATTTGTAACTCAACACAATTCATCAGAGCAGTAAGGTATCAACAAATGCTATCTTAGTGAACATTGTAAATAGATTAATCACAGTGGTAATCTCTCAGGCTGCACTTTGTTGTGCTTTTGAGTGTCTCAGTCAGTGTTGATAACAATATTTCATTCTTCAATCAGTCAAGACGCTGATATGCAGACTGTAACTAAAGCAAGCCAGAATTCATCATTATTCCTCTCAAGCAGTTTTACAGAATGAAATGCAAACTTGAAGCGAGCTTTCCCTGACTGGGAATCAATCCCAGGCCACAGCGGTGAAAGCACCAAAGACCCTCGTTACTGTATGAGATAGTAAACAGTAGAGCCCAACCGATATTTGGGTCAGCTGATACTATCGGCCCATCACAGATATATCTGTATTGGCTTATATGTTGTTTGATATGCACAGTGTATAAAGATTATTTTTACAGAACGTGATGCAGAACATGATCAAATTCCAAATAAAGTTAACTGTTCAGGTGAACTGATTTCATTTTTGACAATAAAGATTTATTGTCAAACTATTATATATATCCCGCCTTCATTACGTTATCTTTGTCACAAGTAGTTGATGACCACATCTGAGGGATAATTGCATTGCATAATTGCATATATACATAACCTTGGCCGATAAATCAATATCAGAATTTTTTTACTCCCCAATATTGTGTTGGCATCAGCCCAAAAAATCAAGTATAGGTGGAGCTCATGTGAACAGTAGACAAGTGTATTCAACTGCTTTAATGCTTTATCAAACATAGAAAATGATATAGGGATTTTTATTACATTTTTTTGTACATCATTTACTTATTAATTAAATGTATTTGACTGAATAATTAAAATTCCATGATTCTGTATAGTTGAACAAGGCCTTCATTTGAACCTATGGATTGGAAAACAGATTTAATTCTCAATGTTATTTAACTAGGAATACCAACTATAATTGTTAGACTGAATACTTGGATTCGGATTTGGCGCTCTCATTGCCACGGCCCGGGTTCGATTTCCAGTCAAGAAATACTTAAAGTTTGTATGTAAGGATTCAAGACATTGGAGACTGTTGTTCAGACCTCAGGTCAGTTATGCTTCTAGTCTGCAGAAGGGACGTAACAACTGAAATACATGTGACATGTGAGTGGAGTTACTGCCTGCTCCACTGTGTGTGTGTGTGTGTGTGTGTGTGTGTGTGTGTGTGTGTGTGTGTGTCTAGGTGATAATGCAGTTGGTTATGGTGTGTTTGGGAGTGTATAGGCTATTTAAGAGGAATTGTTTCAACTACAGGATTCAGTTCCATGTGCTTGTATGGGAATGTTTGTTTGACACTCAAATAAAGGGGTCACCTGTATCCGTTTTATGGAAACCACAGAAACAGTAGTGGGAACAAAAACACATCTTTGCTAATCACTGCCATTTATCCTGGTTTAGTTTGTTTATTTTTAATTTTATTTAGTCATCAGAACAATACTTACCAATACCAAGGGTAACAATAATGTAAGGAAAAATAAGAAAAAAATCATTCAGTTTGATCAGAATGTAAATTTGTTGACTTCACTATCATAAACTGGAAACTCTTTTGAGGGCGTCTCTTTGCCCTTTGACTTGTAATGCTCGTGTGGCAGGATTGTATAGATCAATTATTTAACACTTAAGGATGTTGATCTAAGTTAGTCTCTTTATTCTAAGCAAGATATGTCAACAATAACTGGCCAGATTGCCAAGGAAATTTGTATGGATATATATGGTAAGAAAAAAAACATGGTGATCCCTAAATTGTTTGTGTAGTTGTACCATCAGGTCAGAAACCAGCACACTGATCCCAGAAAAAAGAAAACAGGAAATTACCTTGTTTAATATATGCTGTGTGGACATCATGTTTACTGGAGGATGAATTCTAATTGGCAGACACCAAATGTTCTCTTGTAAATTTTAAATATCAAAATCAAATGAGCTGAATTAACTGAAATTTACTATTTTACATCAACATGCTTATGCCTATCTTGCAAAGTCGACAGTTGAAAAGAAAAGGCTAGTGATGTCAGGTGCTGTGGAGGAAACACAGGGCTGCCCAGTCCTTCTCTCAGCCAACAGTGAGCATTTGCATTGATAAAAGGAAAAGGATATTATTGGTCATGATTGATGTCAGCACATAACCTACTGATAATACATGACGGTAGATTTGTCCTCGTACCTTCCTGTTTCCAAGAGACAAATGCTATTCTCTGCTGAGAGTGATTTGTTCTACTGTGACACCAAGCACAACAGACAATAAGATGACTTCTCAAATTGCATGAAACAAAGTCACATTCTTGAAATGATAACTCGGTGTCATCTTTTTTCAGTTTGCCACATGGCAGTGGTGTAAAGTATATTGTGCAACAGGTTTTGAATTATGCACACAGTATACGAGATTTCCTGACAGGCATCCAGACCCAGGCTACAGTGACGAACTGCCACAGAATGTTAAGCAATAGACCAGAAGCTTGTAAATGTGTTGATTTAGTGTCTTCTAAAATACGTACCCAAACCTGCATGAGTGAAAGGAGCCACTGGCACACAACGATAACAGGACTTTGACAAACAAATCAAGGCCGTGATTGATTGCCTATCTCAGACTTCAAGTTTCTGCAAGTTGATTTTTCGAAGCACCACTGGCGGCCTGGAATGGAAGAAATCTCTGGATTGGAAAATTGTCTGCAGAAACATAAAGTGTGTGCACTTTCTTCTCATATAGGTTTACCATATGAAACGATTTTTAGGGTTCTCCACATATGGTAATTGGTGAATGATTATACTTCATCTACAGTTTTATGTTATTTCTAATGTCTGGGATTCTGTGCTCTCACTGCCAATTTCTAACCTTTGCAAACACTTATTATTTATTAGGCGGTCCCTCACTTAGGTTTCAGTGTTGGTTAGATTAATGCAATTGTGTGCCCTCGGTCATGCTAGTGTACATTTTTATTTATTTGTTACATGTACTTCTATATGATCTTTCTGTTTGTAAGCCACAATTCAACCGTAAAGGGCCTGACTGAAAGGAGAGTCTCTCTTTAGTGTTTCTATGTGTCAGCCATTCTTCAAGCAGATAAGAACAAACTCAAAGAAAGCAGGTTAAAACGATCCCCAACCTCCAACCAGCATCCTGTTATTTTCAAGCTACTCTCGAGAAAAACAAGCCTAGATTGTAGTAAGACAGGAACAGCTCCCTTGGCAAAAATCTGTTGTAGTGCAAGTAGTGGACTTGTGTCCTCTGATTGTTTTTTTTTCAGCCAACTTCACAGATATCCCAAAACAAGACGGGGCAAATCTTTCTGTTTTCCCAATGAAAATTCAAACTATGATTTTTTTTTGAATGTTCATGTGATTTGATTTAAAAATCATGATATAATTAAAATGTGAAAGCCCAGCATGGTGACGCTTCATCTGCTAATGAGAAAATTAAAAACGGAAAGTCAATTTGACATTTCTTGCAAATTTGCTCATTGCGGGGGTTTTTCCATGTCGTTAAAAGAAATTGCAACATTTTGCTCAGGGTCAGCAGCACAAGAAAAGTGACGTCAGTCCAGGTTTCAAAGGGTTAAATAGTTCTACTGTGATATATTTTAACAGATATAACAACATGATAATATTGTTATGCTCAGGTTGCAATGCCATAACTGAAGAATTCTAGCAAGAACTATATTTCTCTAAGCCTGTATTTTTGTGGTGTTTCAATTCTTTTACTGATCAGTCTTTCCGAAATGAGCCAATACAAACTACTATCTAAATGCCTCCAGTCGAGCAATTCATGCATTTGATCCTTTTTGCACTGGGGGTCTGACCGAACCAATACAGTCTGTAGTGTAGTGAAGTTAAGTGCTGCATATTTATAGAGTTGGTTGTATCCTAACTTTTTAAACTATACCCAGGCCTAGTCATTACCACAGTATAATAAGGTAAAGAGTTCCTCACTGACTGTACTCTTCCAGTTTCTGAAAGAGTTCATGTATAAGTACTGTATGCATGCAAACACACTTACATACAGCTACAGCCATGCATTCACCTCCTTATTCATCCTACATCTATAACTCCTCAGCACTCCTCACAGGTGTTTAATGTTCCCAGGTTTGAAAGTACTTGACTGTATCTTTATGACCAGCAAAGCCCGATAACTTCTGCCTTTCTATGGAGCAGCTCATTGGGTATTCATGGCCTTCACTGGAAATATGCTAAGAGGCTTTTCAGCGAGACATGGGGCTGCTGGCGATAGCAGGGCTGCGACTGAATGAGAGGTCTTCTCTGCCCCGACCCTCTCCCCAGCTCCTCCTTTCATCCCTAGATTAATGGCACAGCCAGAGACTTACACTGTTGCTCTCTTCTGTTGTGTCCTATTCATCCGCCTCTACCGCCCCTCTCCTCCTATCTCTCCCTCGTCATTTCCTCTGGTCTGGTCCTGCTCAGAATGGCATCTTTTTCAACACTTTTCTAATAGCTGAAAAAATTAGGTCCATTGCTCATAGTAAGGTGTTGTGGTTTGGCTGGTTTATTGTGTACAGCAGATTACACAGGTTGTAAGTGCCTGATTGTGTCCCTACTGTAGGCTTCTGAAGTTATGATCCTAATTGTTTATTCCCACGTTATGAGTGTTGATACCTTGGACAAGTCTAAATACCCTTTCAGAACACAAGGTGGCAGTAGAAGAATATAGAAAATCATAGTACACACACTGATGAGAGCACATTAAGAAAAAAAAAACTTTGATCCCATTTTAAAAAAATACTTTATTATGTTATTTTAGCTAATGTGTCCTCTCCTCTGTGCTGCATAAAAGAGAGGCTTTTTAGTTAGTTTGAATGAGCATCATGTTTTCCCAGCCGCCTATCTTCTCTGTCCTTGGCTGATTGATTATTGGGTGCATTGCTGTTTTCAGGAGGGGCGTGTTCGTGTCACCCTGCTGGCACGCAGCACAGAATACAGAAGGATATTAAACCAAGTGGAGGTGAGTGCAGCACCGCCCTCCCTTCTTTCTTCTTTGTCTCTTACTTTTCCACACTTGCTCTTTTTGGTGCATCCCATTCTGTAACCTGTCCTCCCTTTCATTTCTTCTCTGTGTTTCTCCGTCCTTCCCTTTGTCTTCACTCTATATAACTCTCACGCCCTCAGCCCCTCCTCTCCACCATTGATTTACTGCCCACATCTGTTAAGTGCCTATTTAAAATCTTATTTGCCATAAACAGAACACTGAAAAAGCCTTGCAATTTAAATGGTCACTGCCCATATTTGTTTACTCTCTCGCTAATCAGAGAACACATCCCTCTGTTGTTGTTAAAGCTGGTAAACGCCCTCAAGACTGTGCCTTTACTGGAGGTTAACGTGGTGGACTACAAATACAAGTAAGTTATAGAGAACTTGACACGTTACCACAGGAGCTATACAGTGCTGCCCAGTGCATTGGTTAGGGATGTAACAGTGCTGTATGAGAATGAATAAAATGTTTAGCCTTTTAAATGGTGTAACTGTGACAGTGTTTACACAATCAAAATGATTGATGTGTGACTCCCTGTCTGGCTTTCAGGGATGTCCCCTTTCTGGCGCAGTTGAGGATCACCCACAACTCTGACATCTTTATAGGGATGCACGGGGCGGGTCTTACACACCTCCTCTTCCTCCCTGACTGGGCTGTCATCTTTGAGCTGTGATTGACACTTTATGTCTGCCTCTGTGTGTGTGTGTGTGTGTGTGTGTGTGAGAGAGAGAGAGAGAGAGAGAGAGAAAGACAGAGAAGGAAGCAGGGAGAGTGATGGCTTTGGCAGCATGCTGTGCCCAAAGTACCCCTCAGACTCTTGGTGTATGACTGTGAAATACTGTCTAATTAACCAGGCATTCATCACACCTGGCTTCCCTGGGTAGAGGTGCTGATTGGTGTGTGTGTGTGTGTTTGTGTGTTAGTGTGATTGTGTGTGCATGTGAGAGAGAGTGGGAGAGCATGTGTGGGAGTGTTTTGTGTGTATTTTGGTGAGTGACACAGAGTGAGATCCACAGTGTGTTCGCAGCGAATGACAGAGAAAGAGAGAGAAAGAGAGAGAGAGAGATGGAGCAGAAAAGAGTGAAAGTGAGGCACACTGAGGAGAGCAAGAGATAAAGTGTCTGCATCTGTCCCTCCCAGATATAATTGTCAGGATGAGAGCTGCTATCGAGATTTGGCTCGGCTGCGGGGCATTCGATACGTGACTTGGCAGAAAATGGACAAAGTGCTCCCACAGGACAAGGTAGGGGAAACTCCCATACCAGCCATTAGCTCCCCAGCACCTTAGTGGGGAGCTTTCTTGATTCATCTTACCTATCTCATATCTACACACACACTCTAATGCACATGTGTAATTATGTGGTACAGCAGAACAAACATTCATGCTTCATTTCTCACTTATGTTATCTCATCTATGTCATCCAATTGCAAGGACCTTGCAATACAAATGCACACATGTAAGTGCTTTTGGGTTGTATTTTCACATGCGTTTTATAACTCCTTTTAATTCTTTCTCTCTATCACGTCCCTCAGGGTCATCATCCGACCCTTGGGGACCATCCGAAGTTTACCAACTACTCCTTTGATGTGAGGGAGTTCATGCGCCTTGTGCTGGAGGCAGCTGATTACGTCACACACCATCCCAAATGGCAGCGTCGCAGCGTTCATGACGAACTCTAGAATCTCTGTGAGTGTGGGACACCTGGCTACTGAAGAACTTTGACATAAAACTGCTTTTTACTTTATCCTCAGTGGTCGGGTAGAGGGGGTGTCACCTCCTGTCCACTGCTTTGATGAAAGAAATATTGCGGACAACTCGGCGTTGAATAGCTTCCACCGGCTCTTAGTGTCAAATCAGTTAAAGGACGAGGCTTGTGCAGTCAAAGCATCTGAAGTGCGATAAGATGTGTCCTATGTTTCTTCATTACCTCTACCACGTCTACTTCATTCCACGCCGACAAAGTTAGCTAATGAGCAGCTGTTACGGCGTCCCTTCACATGCGACATCTTGTCACATTTGATCAGTGTCACCTTGATGCCAGCCTCTTCAGAGCTGTCGACAATCACAACAGAGTTTCTGAGCACATCCAGCACAAACCAGTCAAATATGATGTGCAGTATTCTCATGCTGGGCTCACACATATAGTTGCAAACTTTTTTGCAATAAGTTTGACACATGAAAACACACAAAACACTGATGGACAGAAAGTGAGACACTCCTGCTGCCAATAGGGATTTTTTTTATATCAGTATTAGTTCATATGTCTGCAAGTACAGCAATACATTTAAACATCCTGAAAGTAGGTACTGTGACACACAGTATCAAGTATTTGTCAGTAAAATTCAGCACTCCATTGATTCATTAACCATGATGAAATTAATGTATTTGTCAGCGAAATAACAAAAATAACCAACATTCTTTTTTATTTTAAATTTTTTTTTTTTTTTTTTTTTTTTTTTTTTTTTTTACAGTTTTCATGGTTTACTTTTACAGATCAAATTAATTATTTAAAGCATATGTATGTCATTTTGGTTTGTTAGACCAATGTCAATATTTATTTTTAAATCCTCTGCATTTTACCAATGGATATGCATTACTGGTATGGTCAAATGATGAAGCCACTGCTTTTGTCTATCACCCTTCCTAAAGTCTTTTGAATCATTGTCAGTTTTATATCTTACAGTAAATTCCTCTGAATTGGATTGAGCACAATTTTTGTGCAGTCTGATGCAGGAGTAATTTGAGCGACCAGAGGATCATTTTCGTGTTTCTTGGCCTCTCCATGAGCTTGATATTTTATTTATCGATGAAACCGTGTTGAACTCCGTGAGACCTTTTTGGTCAGGGCTTTTCTTGACTTGTGGGCAATTTCATATTCAAAAGCTGTGTAATATTTTGAAATAAATAATTCCTAAAAAATGCTGAAGCATGCCTTCCTCTCTGTGCCGGCCATATTAGGCATCAGAGATTTAATTCATCTTAATTTAATCAATCATCTTTTGAAGTCTGACCTTGGAGGGGAAAAACTGAAGCCTCTGTCTTGGCAGTTCTTGCTGACATCAGACAGCTCTTTGCTGTGGCTTTCATTATTTTAGCGAGTTCAGGTCTGAGGAGGGAGAGGGCTCTTCAGCAAAAGGGCACTAGTTCAGTTTTTACTGTCACCATAATAAATCTGGATGACCTCAAAAACTACCAAGTTGACAGTGACGCGCCACAGCCACACGGGGGCAGTACAACACCACACATGAAGCCAAATCGTCACCCTGCGCTGGTGTGATCGTCCCTGACAGACTTGTTCCAAACAGTGTACAGAGTGAGAACAATTTATTCACAGATAAATCCGGCGGGTCATAAGAAGACAATGTTTGTTTAAAGTATATTTGCTCCAATATCACAAGTTCGATGTCAGCAGCTCCTGCCCGTTCTTTGCGGATGTTGGGTCTGAACTTTCGGAGTATTGACAGACACCGGGCCTGTCTGGGATGGACACTATTTATGGCCCTGCTCAGGTTACTGCCAGTGACCTCGTAAAGAAATGAAGAATCTCTATGCAGGGGGGGATCAAAAGCAGAGGAACCAAGATGTCTGTTCTCATTAACCTTCATGGCGGCTCCAAATCGATGACCCAAGTGCTCTTATTTTTGCACCAAGCCTGCCTGCTGGATGTATCCAAAATGGAGCATTTAAGTGGAAGAGAAACCTATCAGATCATCCAATACACCTTTCGACTTAAAGTATGAAGCGAGAGAAAAATACTGTATAAGGTCTTAAGCACAAAACCTCCTGTGTGGTCTTTGTGCGCACAGTATAACCTTGATTCATCGGCCGCCAGGGCGCAGCGTGCACTTGTGTTATTAGTGGTGTTGCAAGCATACTTTCTCTCACCTATCATCATTAAATAGGCCCCACATTCACTGCCTTAGGCCGCTGGAAGTGTACCACCCAGAGTTCTTCAACAGCCAGGTTTGGAGTGGCCTTGTTTAGTCGTGCTGTAAGTAATCGTGTGTTTTGCACCAGAAATGTTGAATTACTTATCTCTGTCGCCCTTTATGCAGACCCTGTGCAGAGAAGAAATGGGCTTTAGACGCATCAGGACAGGAGAGCCGATTGCAAGCAAAGGCTGAGGTGTAATCACTGAGGTGGAAGCTGTGAGTAAAGTCATTAGATCACGTCTGAGCTGTGATTCACACTTCAGAATAAGAGTTTTTGTTTTATTACTTTGGTTTCAAAGCGTGAGACATACTTTATCTGACTGTTAGTGCCCTATTTTAGTTGCCCTGACATTTCCACTGGAACAGCCTTATCGGTAGTGATATTCTGAACTTTTTGCTTCGTTATTAAGCAACTGCGTGTCTCAGACCAGCATTATTTCTTTTTTTTTTTTTCACAAAGCTGATTTGTAGCCATATATTTTTGTTTTTTACAACGTGATTATTAGCATAGTATAACTTATCCCAAAAGACGAAGATTTCTCACTACTGAACTAAGACAAATCAATCACAGTCCGCTCATCTTACCTTGGCCACTTTTCCAGGCGTCCCACATATAAAGAAAACGGGATTAATGCAGGAATATTGATTTAAGGGGAAGAAATATGCCTCAAGTTATGAGCAGATATTTCCCTGATGTTTTCTCCCCTGGGCTATGATTATTGGGAGACTGATCCCAGAGGAGATCATATGACCCCGGTCCTCTGATACATGACAGGCCAAGAGGACTTTGGCTTGTACTTTTACCTTATACGCTATACCGCAAAATATAAGAATGATTCTGCAGCCTTTAACTTGCCATTTCTGCTTAAGACTGAAGCGGATCCACACTGTGAAACATGTTAAGGAAACAGATGGCTCTGTAACAACTGTAATGTGAAGTATAAGGGAAGTAAATTAAATTTCACTCCGTTCAACCTCACACTTTAAAACTCCGCGTTTACGTCACATGATGTGGTTTCCTCTGGCCCCTCTGAGGATGGATAGATGAGATAAGTGCTGTGGGCTGCTGCATCCATTAGCTGCCTCACTTTAAGATAAAAGGCCTCCGATCCCCATTGCGACACACAGGTTCAATACTGTAGACACAACCACTTGCCAGTGCAGACAGGATATATTATGTTTTATCAACTTTCTGGTGTTTTTTTTTTCTCTTCACTTACACTCTACACAGTTCATCTTCTTTTGTTTATTTTTGTCTGCGAACTGGATTAGCTACTTGACAGCAAAGTAAGCACAAAGAAAAGCACAGTGACAGGACGGTCTGGAGCTGTCCGGCGTCCTGAATTTATATGCAGCGCGTCTGGCCCTGTCCATGGTGCTGAAACCAGGATTTTCAGTTGACTGTTTTGTTGTTTTTTTTTTTTTTAAATCCAGCAACTAAAGGGCTGCATGTGTCCTGGTGAACCCCACATCAATTACTAATCTGCACTCAGTACAAAGTCAGACAGATCGATTTGTAATAGATTCAAGCCTAACCGAAATCGGTTGAAAATAACACACTTTCTCACTCATGCACAGGTAGCAGAATGGTCATAAGGGGAGAACAGTGCCAGACAAGATTACTGTAAGATGAATGCCTGTGCTCCATGTTGTAGTTCTGAAATCCATCACATTTCATGGTGCATGGCTCCGTTTTTGTCTTTTTTTTCTCTTTTTTAAAAAAACAACAAGAATCTTTAAACTACTCCCAACAAAAAAATGCCTCCGCTGACACAGGGCTTACCGTGCGGCCCAGCAACAAGAAAACAAGGAAGACATCTAAACGTATCGGATAATCCTCACCTTGGGTCGTTAGCTGACATCGACCTCCTCTAAGTCTTAACGACTGCAAATACAGCGCAAAGCAATCAATCGCCATCAACACACTAGAATATTCTAGGGATGGAATAATTGATAGGCTGTCTCCTGGTGCGTAACGGAGAGGCGGCGGTGATTAAATTCAGTTTAACATGGGGGGGTAGATTTACACCATCCATCCGCGCGTATTGCCGAACACAGGACCAAGTATTGATATACAGACACCATCTGTAACATGATCGAAGTGTAGAGGCGAGGAGGGGTATTGTGTAATGTGGAGGGGGTCATCGACTTGAGCACAGTTGAGCATCTGTCAGTCAGGAACCATGACAGTCATCAGACCCCCTCCTCAATTTGATATACATACACAAGTTGGTGGAAAACTTAAAGTGTAAGATGACCTCAAGCCTCACTAGTACGCAAACTCCTACCAATTTGAACAAAATCAATAATACTTTCAGGGACCTTGCACTCATATATCTTAGTTTTAACTTAGGAAGTATATAATTCATGACGATGTTAAAGGTGCATGGCCAGCTGTACACCCAAAATACTCAATCTATTGGCTCTAAATAATTGCATCCTGTATTTTTTCTGTTAGTGATCACTTGTACCTGACGTTAAACAAACCATAAAAAGTGGAAATCTCAAGTATTCCACAATGCTAAAAAATGGCACTTCTTAAGATGAACTTTTAGCAGTCTAAAAATGGCTGTGATGTATCCCATCTCTCCTCGGCCACACAGGCACAGAACTGACCCCCCTCCACTAACACAGTCCAGGCTACTTGGAAACTACATGACATCAGTGAGGAAGAGGGGGTGTACTTGGGAGCTGGTGAACTGGGCGGGCGCTGTTGCACGTGTTCTGAATGGGGAAGACGGGCTCGCATCGCATTTCTCATGTCCAATCGATCCCTGCTCGGGAGGAGCGACGGGAGCGCAACTATCACTCCTGCATCACTATACCATCACTCTCATCAGTATCTCTCCGGCGACTTTAACGCCTCTGTGTGACAGTGGCGGCACAGGGGAGGGGGGGTGTACTTGTGTGGAGTGCTCGCCAAAAACATCAGCCCGGTGTCTCTTTGGGGGAATTACGCACTTTTGGTGACTTTCTGCTCTGTGTGGCTTTGAGATGGGACGCGGCGAGATCATGACACATTGGAGCACATCGCTATTGCGCGAGCTCTGTTTTGTTACACGGCTCCGGAGGGCTCTGGTGTGGCAGTAGCCCTCCTCTTCACCCCTTGCTTCAGTGTGTTTGTGCGTGAGCTCCGGGAGCTGGACAGGAGGCTCGTAAAGGATTGCCCCGTTTAGTGGGAAACAAAATCAGTGGAGTTGAAGCAGAAAGTGGCAACGCGCGCTACTATCTCACCTGGATCCTTTACAATTCCCTGTGATCATGCCATCGAGTTTATAGGTTTGGGTAAGGTGTTTCTTTTTATTCCAATTCAATTAGTATAGATTCACATTTTAATTCCCTCTGTCTTTTCGTGGCGCACGGTCAATAGGCTAATGAAACGACGATGGGGTCAGAGGGGGTCTTTGGCTGTAGAGATGTGGAACATTTTCTCCATGGGCAGCAGGGAGAGAAGGAGTGGTGACTGGCTGACTGACTCACTAAATGACTGGCGAGCAACTTTGATGTTCTTGGCTCAGAGCGCAGCGAGCACATTTTTTTTTTTTTTTTTTGGTGAGGAACGATTTCTTAAAAGAACAGCAGGATTTCCAACCCAAACCTCCCTGATCTCCAAGTGACTCCGCAGCCTCTGGAGCGCGTGATTGCCATGCGTAAAACTGGAACACATGATGAGCCGATTCAAACGGGCAGTCAATTCCGCTGACCGCGTGTAAGCGCGTGCTGTCGGCGAGGGCGAGGGGAAGATTGAGGTGAGATTGATGCAGTGTGTACCACTGTGAGGTTAAATAAGCGATCGGTCGAAGCTCGGCGCTGCTTAGTGCCTATTGAGTGATCTGCGAGGCTGATCCGCTGACCGGGCTCTTTTCACGCGCCTTCTAATCGCTTTGCATGGATCGTGATCGGCTGGGTGTAGAGAGCAGAGCGCGCGGGGCTCAGACATATGGGAGAGAAATTATGTGCCGCCGGGCTCTCCGGGCAGATTGCGCACGGAGGCAGGGAGGTGTGTTGCAGAACCTAATGGTCACACTCTATTGGACGCGCACGCACACGCTTAGCACGCACACACACACACATCCCCCCTCCCTCTCACCTTCTCTCTCAAGCGCACACACACAAACTGAGAGGGGAAAATTACTTGGTGCATGTTAATGGGCGCAGTAATGAGACCCAACCCCTATCGTGTTGTAATTGTTAGTCATCCTTGTCTCAACCCCTCCCTCTCCCATCCCCTCCTTCCCTCCCTTCTCCCTTTGCTTATATCTCTCGCTGTCCCGCTGCTCAGCGCTGCAATTTGTACTGTATTGAAAGAGTGTAATTATTTCCCCATTGTTTTTAGCGCGCCGCACTGGCACTCCACAGAAAGTGGTGTCATTAGTGTGACAGGGCGGACAGGAGAGGAGAGAGGGAGAGCAGAGCCGGATGGAGAGGATCGGTCCAGGGATTTAATTCTCATTGACAGTCACATTAACACAGGAGCAGCACTCTTAATCCTGCGGAGATTACTCTCTCCAACCTGACCCACTGTCACCTAGCTACCCTGCACGCACACCCAAATACATGCACACACACGCACGCACGCACACACGCATACGCACACACACACACACCTGTATGAGGGAGGCACATTGAGGTGCAGTTTTTTCTTTCTGCCTTGGGTGACTTCTCTGTTTTTGTCACCCTTTTTCACCCCCCAATTCCCCCACCCCCACACACACACATTGCACTTTTCACATTTCCACACATACACACACATAAATTCACACACTTGGCAATTACTCCTCTCTCCAGGCTCACTCTCATCTGAACCCTTCCTCTTCACCCTCCTCCCCTTCCTCCTATAGTAGCTCCCAGCGGTGGGACAGCCGCTATCCTCAGAGGGCTGTTCGGCTCTACATGTCTCAACAGTTCCCTATCTACTTACCCCACAGAGGGCTGTTCAGGATGACTGGCTCGCTGGGAATGAGGGGGAATGGATTGTGTGCATTTGTGATTGTGCATGAGGACACAGCCAAGCTGAGAGGCGACGGACGGCGGTGAGGAGAAGGGAAAGGAAGGGAGGCGAGAGAAATGAGCTGGAGAGACAGAAAAAATATTTGTGAGAGATGAGGCGAGGGAAGGATAGTGTGTGTGTGTGTGTGTGTGTGTGTGTGTGTGTGTGTGTGTGTGAGGGAGTGATAGAGGGAGAAATACTCGGCCTATATGTGAAATGACCTGTGTGTGTCTGTGTGTAAGTAATCGGAGGAACTCTGCACAATGGAATTTTGGGAATCTTGCGCTTGGTCATGTGTGAGTGAGAGAAAACATGATGATGAGGTTGTGTGTGTGTGTGTGTGTGTGTGTGTTTGTCTGGATGACATGCTAGATGAATAAACGGGGATCAGGCATGTAGGACTGGTGAGGTGACAGCAGTGCGACAGATTGGAGATCACCTCCACACACACTGGCATTAAAAGATTGACTGTGATGAATGGATACTTCCCGACTGAGAGGAGGAGGAGGAGAAAAGAGACGAGAAAAGAGGAGAGGCCTTCTTTTGTGTCATGGACAGAAAGATGGTGAAAAGGCCTCTCATTTGTAAATGACAGTGTCCTGGACAGCTTTTCATCCCAGGCAGTTTCTGGGTGTATGGAGTTTGAGAACATGAGTGGGCGTCATGCAGGAGCAGTGGACAATAACATCTTCACTCATCCTCGTGAAATCAAGTTCAGAAGTAAAAAAAAATACACCCTGTCCCTTCTCAAACAGGAGATCCATAACGCTAATGGAGGAAAGAGGGATATGAGATCGATGAGCGTGAGCGTGGCGTGTGTCTGTTTCTTGTCTCAACCACAAAACCGCAGTTGGACAGAGGTCATGACCAATGGTAAAATAAAAAGGGCAAAGTTCAGATGTTACTGACAGGCCAAAGTGGTAATATGTTAGACCGTATTAACTGTGTGTGTGCTGATCCACCAAGTTTAGGCCTCCATGAATGAAGGAAGTCACAGTTCACCTCTTTGTGTGGCAGAAACAGACACCTATAAACTCCCCTGCTGTGTGTATTACTCAGTAGTCTTAAGTGCTTCGTAATTCAGGACCAGATAGTTTCATCTATAATGTAATCCACATGTATTACTTAATGTTACTTAATCTGTTGAAGCTCAAAATGGTTTTAACTTTGGTGTAATCTGCCTATTCATTTATTCAATACATTGCATTTATATCTTAATTTGAATAACATTCTCAGCATTAATTGACCTCCCTCCACTTATGTACTAAAATTAGAGCTATACACATTAATGTTTGTTTACCACAGATCTTATTTTCTGCAATAACCCAAAATCCAATGGAAAAATCCAACAGACTTTTTGACAATAGAAGCAGGGCAATGCTCACTTCTGCTTCGGCCTAAAGAAAAAATGTTATCCCTGAAGCAATCTATTGACAGCCTGCAGTACATAAATGCCAAACTAGGTTGGAGTTCATACAGAAAGAGTGACACCATTATAAAGTTTTTCCACCACAGAACACTGACACATTTAATTTCAACTGTGACATATGCTGCTTAGTATATGTCTTGTTCACATATTGAAATTGGCAGAGATATGTAGATCCTTAATGTTGATATTGGCTTCAAAAATTCAATATCAGCTGGGCTACATTAAAATCCCTTCATAATTCACATTTGCACCTTTTTTCAGTAGTTTTATAGCTTATGAACTAGTCCATATTTTTCTCTCTTTTTTTTTTTTTACCCATCTGAGGTTATACTTAAATTCTGTTTACCTGCCCTTTTGGTTGATATAATGCCGGTTTCTTTCCATCAGTCTAAAGCCATTGACATAGAATCATCCACACATACACTAAAAATTACTCTACAAGCACAGTGGAGTAAGTACATACAGATACCTGCATTACTAAAATGAACTAAAAACACAGTTGATCTAAAGAGTTCTCAAGTGTCCTGTAAGTATCAATGTGATTCTAACTTTTGGCACAGCAGTCTTTTTGTAAGAGGAGGTACCAACTGGTCTGAACAGTGAGGCCTCACGTTGGAGGTCCTGTTGGAGGAGCTGTGTGTGTTCCTTGTTTTCCGTTCTCCCCTCTGTCAGTCAGTCAGTCAGTGACAGCAAGGCCTCTGTCTCCTGTGTGGCGCCATCACACAATCCAGGCTCCCTCTAATTCAGGTCCTGCTTTGACTGACAGCCCACACATCCACATGGCTGTCCCCCGTCCAGCCCAGAGAGGACAGTAAAGACAGCACAAATTCAAATTTACTGCTCTCATGGCTTAAAAAGTTGTTGGCAGATTGTTGAATTATTGTTGTTTATTTGTCAGGTGCTTTTAAAGAGTCAGTCATGTACCGCTGAAGGATTCTTTTTTTTTTTTTTAAAACATCTGTTTGGATTTTCTGAGTAATTAATTTAGGTTTAATTTAAGTCATTTTCAATAGGGAGAGAGTTTTGAGGGCGTCGTAACCCTTTTGTGAAAACCAAAAATAACCCCACTTCACAGGCTTCAAGGTGATTTCTCCACAGCTCCAACTCACTTTGACCATGACAAATCTCCCAAAGTGATAGTAATGATTGTAATTGAACAGGCACAGTTCCTTCCCACTGTGCTCTATCTATCACCTTGGATGCAATCTGCTGCTTCTACAAGTACTTGTGTGTAAGTCTGTGTGTGTGTGTGTGTGTGTGTGTGTGTGTGTGTGTGTGTGTGTGTGTGTGTGTGTGTGTGTGTGTGTGTGTGTATGTATTCATATGTGTGTCTCTGCAAGAGACAGTGCGTCCCTGTTCACTCCCCTCTGGCAGCTGGCAGATGTGCCGGTAACCGTGAGCGACAGCGTTAGTGTGTTTGTGGGATTATGAAAAGCTCCCAGCATGCTCTGCAGTGTGGGTCCACCGTGAGGCCATAGCGAGGAAGCAGTGGGGTGGTGGCGGAGCCTGGGGCGGTCATCACAGCAGCCCTCAAACAACACTGTGCCTTGTGGTGTGGGGGGGTTCAACCCCGTGGGATGCACAGCATGAAATGGGGGAAGGATGGGGAAGAGATAGAAAACAACAGAGAGGGAGAGCCGTGGCCTAATGTGGGGGAGAGTTGGACTGATTGGATGTTTGAGAGAAAGGCTTCAACCAAGAGGTGTTTGGGTAGTCAGGACTGAGGGGGAATCTGCCAGAGGAGTGAGTGAGTGTGTGTAAATTTGTATGTCGTAGTAATGTGTTGGTTCACATAGTTTATGTGTGTATGTGTGTGTGTGTGTGTGTGTGCGCTGGAGGTGATGGCTTTGTGATGAAAACAGCAGACAGCCAGTGGTTGAGGGTCCCTCTTGGTGGCTGACTGATGTCAGTCACCAGCCGACAATAGCCTCCCTTGAGGATGGCTGCTCGAATGAGGATGAATCATTATTGTCAGTGTGTGTGTGTGTGCAGTACATATATCCACATGAAATAAGTTAGAATTTATGGTTTACTATTGAGCAATATATTTCACTTGGATTTGAATTCATGTAATTGAAGGTTAATTCCATGCCTACATGCACATATATTCTTGTATTAGATTATCACACTGTTATCCCTTTTCCACCAACATGGAATGGGTTCTGTTCTGGTTCCTGCACCTAATCCTGAACCGTTCCGGGGCATTTTGACCAAAAATAAATTGGTTCAGAACCCGAGAAGTTGGTTTCTTAGATGGAACAAAAGATAGCAGGGTTTTCTTGACCCAAAGAGCGAACCATGATGACATCAGTAGGTGTGTCATAATCTACAGGTTGGAAAAAAAGGATGTAAAGGTCAAGTGGGAAATTATTAGAAAATAGTGTGAAGTGGTCTTATTAATAATTGGTCCCTGCTTTTTTTTTGGTAAAAACAAATAGCTGCGATAACAGAACAGAAGTTCTGTAATTAATATAATTACGCGCAAGCTGGTCATTAGCAGCAGCGGAGACTGATATAATCTAGATGTTGGTTTGTTTGCATTTATAACTTTCTGTGGGTATGTGCAGAGATAGCAAGAGAGAGGTTGTCAATGTAATCTGCTATTTTGCTATTGTTTACTTCTGTTGTGCATTGCGCAACACTCTGTTAATGACACATCCTTGATTGCAGTGGTCCCACTCAAAACTTTTGGAAATGTGGACTGATTGTCTAGATAGCACAAAGGTTTCAAGAATCATGAACCGAACAGGTTTGAGAACGAGAGCTAATTTTGTGGAAAAGAGGCATGTGGGAATGAAAATCTGTTCATGTAGGACTTAACAAAAACATTGGTCCCTACAAGAAAAATCCTTGCATTTTGGGCTAAAGGTCCAGTGGGTAGGCTTTTGTGGCATCTAGCGGTGAAGTTGCGGAACTGAACCTTCTCTCATGTGCCAGACGTGTTGGAGAACTACAGTGGCTGACATGAAAATGCAAATAGCCTTAACTAGAGCCAGTCCTTGATTTACCCGTTCTGGGCTGCTGTAGAAATAACATGACAGACTCTGTGGAAGAGGCCTTGCTCCATATTTAGATATAAATGGCTCACTCTAAAGTACCAAAAACATGAATTTTTAGTTTCAGGTGATTATAACTAATGAAAATGTAGTTGTGAATATTATACACCATTTCAGCAAATAGATCCCCATAAATCCTGCACACTGGACCTTTAAGACTTGTTTTTGTAGGTGAGGCAGGAGATGGTTATGGCTATGATTAAGATAATTCTCGGAAAAGAATACAATATGTGCTTGTAACTGCAAAGTCCTCCCAAATGCCGAAAAGCAAAAGGTTTGTGTGCGCAGTGAGAATATGCATCTACAAGCCTGGGAACATTTGTGTGAAAGTGTTTCCGTGTGCACTGTTCCCAATATTCGTGTATGATCCTTGTATGGAATTGCTTTGTGAGAGTGTGCGAGAGTGTGTGCCTGTTTGTGTATGTGATAGAAAGAGAGAGAAGGGTTAGAGGCCCTTCATGTCTCTGGGGAGCAGAGTGATATGGTGTCATGCTCCGGAGACCCACAGACAAATTAATTCACTTATTGACACTGCTGACACGTCTCAGTGACTTTGTAAAATGAACAATTGATCAGGCTTCCTCTCTCTCTCTCACCGCTCTCTGTCTTTGTCCCTCTCTTGCTCTACACTCTATTTTTCCTGACCTCTCTCTCTTTTCCTCTCTGCTTCTCTTCCTTTTCCCACTCTGACCACTCTGCAATGTCGTCATTTGCAGTTTTTTTCTGTTCCCTTCCCTTTGCTCCTTTTATCCTTTCTACTTGTATCAAGCTCTCCCTTTTCCTTTGGCTGGCCAATTGACAGGCGTGGCACGTATGGTAATTAATATAATTACGCGCAAGCTGGTCATTAGCAGCAGAGGGGACTGATATAATCAAGATGTCGGTTTGTCTGCATTTATGACTTTCTGTGGGGATGTGCAGAGATACCGAGAGAGAGAGAGTGTGTACGAGAGGGAGAGGTTTGCAAAAGCGGCTCCTTTATCTGTGCGTTCATTGATTTAAAGCTGTTGTGTGAGAGCGTCATGAGGCCGAGAGTTGAGCTTCAGTGAGTGTTTGTCCAGCGCTTTTTTCTCTTGGCCAGGGGAACAGCTACAACTACAGCGAGGCCGGGGCTCATAGAAAATCAAAGCAGGCTTCACATCAAGGTTGTTTATTTTCCATTAATCATAATTTGGGCACAAAGCACAATGAATGGACGCTGCTCTCGGGAGACTCACTGTCAGGGCCTCGGCCCGCTTTTGTTTGGCTCCGGGCCGCCATTCGATACTAGCAGCTACAGAGAAAGGGCCAGTCGGGTTTGGCAATACACAAACACACACTTTGTTCTTATCTGTTTCTTTTTCTTGTTCTTTTCGCAGACTGGAGCGAGGAGCATTGACTGGGTGTGTAGAAACTATGTTTTATTACGTCAAGTTGTGCTGTTTCCCTCCTTCAGTTTGCAATAAGAATGACAAAAGGGAGGATAAAGACAGAGAGGAAAGAAACACACTAAAAAGTTGGCTTCCCATTACCAGAAAATGGTCCTTCCTGTGACAAACACTCAAATAATTAGAATGCTAAATTTTGGATTATTGTTCTCATAACAACAATCCCAGTCCCAATAAAAAAAATCTGGTATTGCTATTTTGCTACTGGTAACACGTAGTAAAAGCCAGGATGCGAGAGCCAACTTTACATTTGCATTTGTGCATGATAGTGTAAATAAAATGTGGGCTGGTATGAAATTGTTGTAGCGGAAAACATTGCAGTAGACCTCGCAGGGAGGAAGGCAGATCAGTGGCAGAAACAGAGAGCTTACTGAGTGAGCAGGAGAGTACATAAAGATTGCGCTCTACCATTCTAAATCACAGTGTTTACTTTTTTTTTGCCACAAAAGCGAGCTGCAGCCAGCAAGGATAAAAGAGCAGTAACAACAGGAGAAAGGCATCAATATTGCAGATACCTAGTTTGTCTCAAGTGGAGAGGGAGGAAAAAAAACCTGCCAAAATGTGTGTGGGTGTGTATAGCCATCTAAAAGTGTCTCCTTTACTTTCCACCTTTCCATCCATCTTCCAGTGCTGAGGGACACTGACTTTTAATGGCCTTTTATTGCTTTATTAGAGTGCGTTGGATTTACAGCCCGGGCCTGGCCTCTGTCTGTCAGCGACTCTGAGGAGGGTTGCTCTGATCTATGCCAGCCCAACACTGGTTGTCTGGGTTTTAAACGACTAACTTGTAAAGAGGAAACCAGGGACCGGGCCGTGGCCGCAGACTTGTTGTGTTAGCACGGCTAATGTTTATTAGCCTGTTAGCGTCTGTGCTTTGTTTCCCCTCCATAAAACAGGTAACAGTCTACATCTGCCTCTTCCCCTCCTCGACTTTAGAGGGAGAGGTTGTTAAAAGACTTTAATGAGACTTGCTAGCAATGTGTGAATGTGACAGGTACACCCAGTAACACAGGAAACAAATGCTGTTCAATCTGTGCAAGAGGAGTGATCTGTATAGGTCTGTGTTAATGCGGAAATGTGTGCATCTGTGTCAGTTTTTAGACTGAAAAGAAGTGCATGTGTGAGCTATATGTATGTGTTAATGAATGAGCTACCATTGTGTTTGGATGCCAGCTGGAGAGGTGGTTCCAGACTCCCCGAAGTGACTGGCCGCCTGCTTTGACACATGAAACACACATTGGGACTCTGATCACTTCAGACTTTTATCCATGAAAGAGGGGGAGGGGAAAAAGAGAGAAAGAGGAAGTGAGAGATGCTGCAAGATGAAAACAAGTTGGTAGAGAGAGAACAAGAAGGGGGGCAAAGAGCAACCTTGGAAAAAAACCCAACATTTTCTCAACACACACACACACACATATACACACACACAAGCACACAGACATATTTCGTGGTCACCGGATCCCGACACGATGGCTTGTGCAACAAGGTGGGATTTGGACTTAAGTGCAGGCCGATCAATTGAGCTGTAATGGTACCTTAGTGCCAAGGCCATTCTCTGAACTCTCGCAGTCAATACCAGAGTCAGGTAATGGTCCTGAATTCAGACTTTCACTCGCAACTTTCTCTCCTTTCTGTCTCCCCACCTGCCCATTTCACCAAACAGAGGATCCTCCACTTAATAGCTTGTTGGTTTATTGGAGGAAACAATACGGCGGGGGGAGGTGTGGCTGTGTTGATGGATGGATGGCTGTAAACGAGTGCAGTGTTTTTATGTGTCCCTCAGATGACTTCTGTCCTTTTCCTATATCAATAACCTATGAGAATCATAAGTTATACATGATATAAATGTACAGTTGGTGTGGACCTTAAAGAGGAACACAATGTAATTTTGTTGTATCACATTTATTGGAACTTTAACACAGATATATCTGTATATATCTATACAAGATTATATCAAAATATTTGTTCCTGCTAGTTTAAAAATACATATCTAAGGCATGTATGTCCTTAAAAAAACAAACTATCAAAAATGTAACTAAAATACTATGTGGACAATATTATAGTGTGTTAGCAACGTATCATCATACAATGGTTCGTATGATATCCTTCAAATTAGCGCCCCACAAATGACATTACATGGATTTTTTGGTGGTTGGGGGTACACAACATGTTTTGGGTGGTGAGTCTTACTTTCTTACTTTCTAACTTTCTTCCTTTCTTTCTCTTTATTTCTTGGAACCCTGATTTCCCTTTCTCGACATGACCATGTATGTTGATGCTCCAGCAGCATAAGCAGTCTCTCAGTCAGCTCTACCTGCGCGCAGAGACACAAATCCTAGTGCAGTAAGGTGTGATAGGAGGCTCCTAGAGCTTCCACTATTTCTTCTATGCAAAGTTAAGTCTTTAAACCAATTTATTTAGCCAGTGTTAGTGTAGTTATTGTTCTAATCATTTAGAAATCAAAAAGTGTGAACAAAATCAAACTTTTCATTCTACACTTTTCTAAGGCTGCCTGCCATTTAGGCCCTGGATAATCAGACCCACTTTCCCCTACAATGTCCCTTTTGCCACTGTACAATTTTAACATATACAGTGTGTATCAGAGTAAATAATATACATTTCACAGCCTACATATAATTTGTAGAATAGTATTATTCCACACCAATGTAGAACTTTGGTTAGATGGGTTTGTGCCTGTTTGTCATGTGTTTTGACTCATCGTATGTCCAATATTTCTGCTTTACTGCCTCTGTCTAATGCCACAGTCAGAGGAGCTCACATGCATGTTCGGACAGTTTCACAACACACACACACAACAAACACACACACACACACACACACACACACAACACACACACACACAACACACACACACGTGTTCAGTGATAAATTGTGAAGACAAAAATCGCAGGATATGATTAGAAAATTACAGTTGGGGGGTATTGATTTTGTAGCCTATAGAAAACAGTGTGAGAGGAGAAAGCAAAAATTCTCATCTGCACACTGTTAGAGGGAGGAGAGGGAGAATAAGACACAAACATGTACAGAGGCATAGATCCTGAGACACACAACAAGAGACATAAGGTGAAACAATCCAGAAAAAAAATAGTGGGCCGTGAGGCTGAACATCAGGGTACAGAGAAATGGGGCTCCTGAATACTCAATGTCGTGTTAATTTAAGTTTGTGTGTGTGTCTGTGTGCTTTTGCATCGGGCCACACACCCGCTCTATCTGCCCCAGCGACCCAGAGGAAATGGCGGGGAGCAGCATGCTGTAATGGTTTAGCGTCGGAGGCCGACAAATACGTAGAAGTAGAACATTACACACCCTAACTGAATGTTACTACTCTGCATATCTGCAAAAATCTGAAACGCTTCACATAAGATTCTATTGGGCTCTGGCCCGTTTCATTTTCAGTATCTTTGCGCCTTAGGGAGATGCACTTTGTTTTACACTGATATGCTTTTTGTCTGCTTGGTTTGTGTCTGGGCACAAAAAAAATCAGCATACTGGTGTGATGCTTGTGTGGTCTCCAATCTCACTGCTTTTCTGTTTTCACACATGCACACTGGAGTTCAACCAAAGCCCATGTGACAAAAACCCCTCCTGACATTTTCTTCCTGTATCTTTTTTTATTTATCTTTATTTAAGTTTGTTTTTAATGCGAATAGTTTTAAATTCCAAACTGGTCATCAGGACAGAAAACTATTTTTGTCAGTGAACAAAAAAAGCCTCCAAAACATAATTTAGAGCATGATGGGACCTCAAATTATGTTCAAAACAGTAGACTAACTGATCTTATCAGAGTTAGTTAGGGTATAGATGATTCACTTAATTTATGTTATGATGGTAGAGGAAAATTCAGGACACAAACCTGCCTTTAAATAATTCATTGCAATCATTACTGTATTAAATTGCTGAAAATGAATAAATTCAATACATGGAGAATATTAGCCTAAATCAAAGGTAGACAGACACACTTCTGATATTTAATTAAAAGGCCACTATTGTTAATTGAATCACAGCCAGCCAATATATCAGTCTAACTGTAAAGTTCATCAACAAAAATGAGTGTGTGAGTGAGACAAAATAAAAATACCAAGGCTAAACTGTGTTAATAGTACATCCCAAACAGTACAGAAGTATTGGATGGACAAACAGGAAAGGATGTATTTCTTAGAGCTGAACCAGTAATGGAAATGAGTAAATGAAGTACAAGATGAAGGACAACAAGGTCATTAAAATTTAATCTTAATTTTAATTCTCCTAATGTTAATGAATAAACCCACTTAGTCAGTCATTTTTCCTGCACATTTTGATTTTGTGAAATATGGTAAATAATGAGAAAGCTTGGGAGGTCACCAAAATGCGTTTTGGTGAGTACTGTACTGTGTAGGTATGCAAATAACCAGAGGCCCCACGATACAATAATATCACGATACATAACTCACAGTACAGTATCATGGGTTTTAAACATGTTGGAAGGTGCTGAATATTGCAGTAACATATATTGCAATATATTTTGATTCATGATCTTTTCCAACTAATTATTTCACCAAAGGAAAACGTTGTCATTATTAGATAAAACAGATGTCAACATCCAACATCTGTTTTATCTAATAAGGTTAATAAAGGCTAATAAAGTTTTAAATCTGTTCTTCTCCTTTCAGTCATTTTATTGCAGATAAATTATTTATATATATATATATATATAATATATATATATATTAAATTACGATTCTTCTTGCTCTTCAACATTGACACTGACCAAAAACCTGACCCACTTCTATGCTAGACAAAAGTTCAAAGATCACCATCCTAAAGAATCATGAATAACATTAAGAAATATTGAACTCATTGGCGAGAAATCTTACTGTAGAATAACGTGCTGAATGGATCACTGTAATGTCCAACATTGTCATCCTGAGTGAGGCAAAACCAGTCTCAGCTGGGTGATGAGACTATTTTGTCAAACAATCTGAAACTGACTTTTTACAAACACATAAATCACTTCTGTTTTTTTTCAGTGAAGTCTGATAAACGCACTTTGGGAAATGCAAGTAGTCCAATTAGAGAGATAACATATCGATTTAAGAAAGACAAACCAGATAGAGATATTCAGAAAAGCACAAACACTGCTACATACTGAACAGGTGACAGCAGAGGTTATCAAGTAATGGTTGCAGCTTTTATTCTTTGCAGGTGCTCACGTCTAATGAACAGAAACTTCCTGTACTGTCCTGACAAATGATAAAATCTGTGTGACTGACAAACAGTGGAGTGTCAGTAACATCCCCGTCTCACTGTTTTATTTTTATGCATGGCATACATGTTTCCTGATGTGACAGAGAAGGTCACTGAAATTTTATGTACACGTGTCATTTGTGAATTGTATGTTTGTGATCATGCGCGTGCGTGCTTGGAGATTGCTGGTAGATGATGCTGTTTGGATGCAGGGCACACAGATATATTTGTTGGTCGAGGTGGGATTGTCTTATTGCATGTCAATGAGGCCCCCGTGTCACTCCTGTGTGATTACTGCAAGAAATGACACAAATCAGCCCTTCAGCCCACAGAGACACACAGAGGGAGAAGAAGTGGGGAGGGTGATATAGGAAGAGGGATAATTTTAGAAAGAGCGAGACTTGATGTTCTCGGATAATCTTGAGCATGTCTGTGCTCTGTTTGTTAATGTTTGTGTGTACGTGTGTGTGTGTGTGTGTGTGTGTGTGTGTGTGTGTGTGTGTGAGAGTGTGCGTGTCTTTACTGCTGGCAAAGCCAAAGACTCCTCACAGCTATGATGACCAGCTGAGCCCCACACACACACACCTCTTCTTCCTTTAACATAATACCCCCAGGGACACTTGAGACTTTTTAGGTAGCACAAATGTTCTGTATGAAAATGTGTGAGCTTATGCCTTCATGCACATCAGCACAGAATCAACCTGTTTATCGCTATGGCCACAGTCTGTGTGCATGTGAGCCAGTAAAGGGTGACAACATCGCTGTGACTGATAAGACGTTTTGTCCCTGAAGACCTGACGAGACCGAGTTGCATCTGGAGACCTACACATACACACACACGGACACGTACACACACATACACATGCACTATTGTGCTCTTTTAATGAGTGTATCAGAGAACAAAGCTGATAAAAATGCGTGCCATGGCCCAGCACCTTTAAAAAGAGAATAAGAAATGGGCTACAGTGCTGCCATGCAGCATGCCTAATCACACTGCACACACAGCACATGCACCTTGCATACTTTTACATACTGTATCCAAATGAAACACACAAACACAAAACTGCATTGAAACAGTTATGCACCCTACACACAAACAAACAAACAAACACACAAATGCAATTTGAAATGTACAAATATATAAATATTGTACATGTCAGTGAGGATGGAGGACGTCACTCCACTATACGGGATGGCCTTGACATCTGCATTTGCATTCCACTTCCTCTGCAGGAGTACATACACAAGATACACTCAGAATACACAATCAAACACTCTTTTGCAGTGTATGTCTCTCTCTCTCTCTCTCTCTCTCTCTCTCTCTCTCTCTCTCTGTGTGTGTGTGTGCCTTTTAAAACATCAGATTATATATTTTCCAGGCTATGATCAAACTGTTATTTTTACCTTTTCCCAGTGCTCCTAAAATTCTTGCTGTTCTTCCTGTCGTTCCTTTCATCCACTCTCCATTTTCTACCCTTTCATTATCTCACCTTCTTTTTATCATTCGTCACAATCTCTTTCTCTCTGACCTGTATCATTTTATAATGCACTTTTAAGAGGTTATTATCTTTGTTAATAGGCGCAGCCAGTATCCATCAAGTCTAAATTTGATTGCCCTGCAAGTGCATCACTTCTATAGAAAAATGTACTCTTGAGGTATCTCTTCTCGATCTCTGACTTGATGGTTCAAGCTGCTGTTGGTTTGTTCCCCACCAGGGGGCAGTGGCACTACACTGATGGGCTCAGAGGAAGTATCAGGCTTGGACGGAGCTGACACATTCCCAGGAAGTTTCCGAGCATAGCAGCGGACTGAGCTGCATATCAATGAGTCATGATGAATAATGAAGGTTCGAAGAGGAGAACATTTTGCTATTAATGTGAATCTGTTGTCTTTCATTTAGATTGTGGAGTTAGTCCCTTTGTAAAGAGAGGTGTGTTGACACACTCCTACGGTGACGTGGTAATTTACTCTGTATGTGTGTTTGTGTGTGTGTGTGTGTGTGTGTGTGAGAGAGAGAGAGAGAGAGAGAGAGTGTGTAGAGGTGCACACACATCAGAAGCTGTCACTCAGCTGTAATTAGGGAGAGTCTCTCCTGCTGTCCTCCAACACTGTTTGAATTTACCTTGCAAACACTGTGCAAATGTACTGCGTGTGTGTGTGTGCGTGTGTGTCTGTGTGTGTGTATAGACGTCAACTTGTGTTTGTGGCTTGTTTGATCATTTGATTTGCTACCGGTGAATGTTTTAGCTGTGAGATTATTCTGCAGGTTTTTCTTACAGCCATTTTTGAAATCAATTTAAATTTTATCGTGTTGTGTGCTCTTGTCCAGCGTGTCCATTGTTTTGTGTATGTACATGACAGAGTATAAGGGTGTGTGTGTGTGTGTGTGTGTGAGTGAGAGAGACGGGGTGGGGTGGGGTGGGGGCTGTGTGTGATTTAGAGTGGGGATCACATTCAGCCTGGGGGTAGGTGAACCTATTGTAAACAATGGATCTAACAGAATCTAGGCCTTCACATCTCTACCCCTGTGTCTCTGTGTGTGTGTGTGTGTGTGTGCGTGTGTGTGCGTGTGTGTGTGTGTGTGTGTGTGTGTGTGTGTGCGTGCGTGTGCGT
Source organism: Plectropomus leopardus (assembly GCF_008729295.1). Taxonomy (NCBI): domain Eukaryota; kingdom Metazoa; phylum Chordata; class Actinopteri; order Perciformes; family Serranidae; genus Plectropomus; species Plectropomus leopardus. The sequence goes on along the minus strand of NC_056464.1, from coordinate 16,603,538 downwards.
GCATGCATGCGTGCGTGTGCATAGACCTTCATGCAAGGCCATTAGAGGCCACTGAGGAACCTCAGGGCAGGCTGGCCTCTCTGACCGAGTGTCTTTGTACCTACTCTCTCTAGGGGCTTCTTCTGTTTGAGGTGAGGAAGAGGAGAGGCAGGAGGAAGAAGAGGAGGAGGAGGAGGGCTGAGGTGTGAGTGAATGCAGCCATGGCGTGTACACCCTGTCCACAGAGGAGCTACTGAGTGGAAGATACATCAAGGAAGACTGAGACGACCAACAGGTGAGATGACATCCTGCGCACATGAAGGCTTGAAAAATCTAGTGCTGCAAACCAATAATTTCATTTTGGATTCATCAGTATTTTTTATTAAATTATTCTATGACAACATTTCTGAAAATGCTTACCACAACTTTTCAGAAGTCAAGCTAACCTCTTCACATTGCTTGTTTCATCCAAACAACAATAAAGTAGTAGTGGTATTTTTATGCAGTAATCACATGCAACACAGGATCTGTATAAATATAAAACAGCGGAAAGCAAAACATATTCACATTTTAGGACCTAGAACCAGCAACTATTCTTAAAAAATGACTTACTTTTTGATTTATCACACATTTTGCCTCGTGATTTTCTGGTCATTGACCAAATCTAGTGTTTGCTGCAGAAATAACAGCTACACCCCAATAGATCTTAAACAATGAGCCCAAAATTAATCAGCAGATATTTATATAATTGGTCATTATTGCTGTCAGATTATTATTATTAACTGTCGGGTTGCTGCTCAAATGTGAGGTAGTTCTGCTCTTTTATATGTCAAAGTTAACAGAATATCTTCTGTTTGGCAGAAAAATCTTTTTTTTGGATGATTGGTCAAAATAAAAAAGCAATTTAAAGACTGCGGCTCTTGGAAAATAATGCAATCAGTAATTTGCACTTTTTTTCTAAAGTTTTATGGACAAAATGATTAATCAATTGTTTGAAAAAAAATTACAGAATGATCAATGGTGAAAATAATAATTAGTCCTAATCCACATATTATTATTTCTCAGCTGAACCATGTTTTTCTGTAAAATGTCATGACTCATAAAGTCAACTTCTTTTGTAATCATCTGCTGCCAGAAGAAAATTGGAAGAGTTAAGCCTAATGTGATACTAATAGGCATAAAAGGATGCTGGTAGCAGACTGTACTGCTGGTGAGTTAGCTGCACCCACAGTATGTGTGCCTGTGCTGGAAGAATATTTTCTCAGGTCTATTCTGTTCTCACGGTTGTCATTTTTCCTTTGACCTTTGCCAACTTGCCTCTTTCATTGTATCGGCTTGTTTGAAAAGCAATATCTTTTGTTTGCTGCACTCTTCTGCCTCCTGTCTTTTGGGGGGGCCGGGGGGCGGGGGGGGGGTGGGGTAGGTGTGTGTGTGTGTGTTCTAACCTCTTCTCATGCCCTCTTCCTCCTCCTCTCCCATCTTTCCTCCTCTCTCCCTCTCTAAGGATGAAACTGTGGGGGAGGTCAGCTTGGCCTGTGCAGGTGGCCTTCCTTGTTGCCTTGGTGATGCTCTGCGTTGACCCGGTGTCCGCCGGCAGCCGTAACCATCGGGGACCGACAGGTACACCAGGTCTTGCTCTGAACACCCCCTTCCAACACCACAAGAGGTTAATTACATTGTCACTGCAAAGGTATAACACATGTTCCCAGAGCCTTTCGCTGACTGAGTCATCCCGATCTTGGAGGACAGGAGCTGGAGCGGGGACAATTTGCTCTGTCCCTCAGTGTGGCATAATGTAATCTAGACGAGACCTCGTTTTGGGCTTGGATGCAAACACACCCCAGTTTGAATGATCGAGCCCGTACAGATACAAATGGCACTTAAGCTGTCAGCAGCTGTCAACACAAATAGATCAGTGTGGGTGTGATGTGATCTCTTCAGAGTGGTTGCAGACATCCAGCAGTTCAAGGCTGATGCTGTTGTTCTGGAGCAGCCTCATTCATAGAAGTTTAGGGTTGCTATAGAAGTAGGGTGTATGTCTCGTGTAGAAGAGGTCATGTAGGCTCATGATTTAATCCTCAGGCTCCTAATTGGCAAAGCCTACATTAATATGCATAGAGCTGCAGTACTCCCTTTAACCAAAGCACCACTTCACTTACTCCTCAAGAAATCCATGAAAAAAGATAGAAACCACATCTGACTCAATTTAGGCCCACAAGCTAAATTTATTCTCTATCCTTAATTTCCATAAGTCATGGAGACAGGCCTTCACCCAACCAAAAAATGACCAACACAGTCTTATTAATATTTCATCGGGGCTAGCTGCAGGGACAGCCGTGCTGAGTCACGGCATCTTGTGCCTCGACTTGTTGGTGACAACCTCCCAAGTCACCTCCTCCTCACACTTAATTATGACAATTTCCTTAATTATCTGGTCTCTCTACGCTCTCACTGCTCGTGTTTTGCAAAGTGACCTTTATCTGCCACAGAAATGCTACCAGCATCCAGTCTGTGCAGTGAGTGACGGTATTAGTTTCCTTTTGACGGAGAGGAGGCAGCCTGCTTATGGCAGGGACACGACTAATTGCAGGCCCTGTGTATTGTGAAGGTCAGCATGGGTGCCGGCCCTCTTCTTATTTCCCTCTTGCGGTGAAACAAGATGACTCTCTCCCAAACCAACTGGTGCTTTATTAGAGGGTTTACTCTAATTGGTGGAAGTTTAGGACTTGTGAATACCACCCTGACACACACACACACACACACACACACACACACACACACACACACAGCGGTTTGAGGCTGAGAAATAATTGGCTGTGTGTTATGACTGCTAGATCCATTTTCTGTGTTTCCTACTGTATGAGTTTAAGTGTTTTTACTGCTGTTGTGTTGGCAGGTCAGTGAGGCATTTGTTTGATACGCGTTTCTGGTGCTGTACCATATGCTGCCACATGGTGGCTCTAGAGGTCAAAAAATGCTTCCCAAGAAATACATTTTTTCATCTTAGTCTCATTTACCCAAGTCATTCTCAGAGGCAATCTGTCATTTTACAGAAACTCGCCTCAAAAACATATCTATAATGGGAATGGAAGGAATGAATGTCAACTAACCATGCGGACATAATATGACTGACAGCTGTCACTTTAAATAAATTCTGGAGAAAAATAACATCTGCTTTCCTTTTTGTTTTCTGGCAGTACTCTCTTGGGAATAAATCATATAAAATGAGTCACCAAATGTGTTCCTGTTTGCAGTTATAGCGTCCCGTATATTTTCAACACATACCTGGCAGGTGACACACGAAGTGTCTAATATGTCAATTTTTTTGTGTTTCAGTTGACCTGCAATATAATTTAATATATTCAACTTAACTAAAACACACCCCAAGAGATCTCATGTTTTAGCACTGAAACAATCATCACAAAAAAATGATGAACTAATGTATTCATTACTCATCCTGCCACTTTCACAGTTGTCCTTCTCACAAATAAGACAAGGCTGTGTGGAAAAATATGAAATCTACTGCCAAACATGCGGCAATAAATTCTTTAGCACGACCATAAGATCTTCAATGCTTTTCATTTAGTGTTTTACAGCCTTTCATAACAATTACACAGAGCGTTTCATGAGCAAGTCACACAATAAATTGCATTCCAGTAGCTTGAGCAAGGCAATGCAGCACAAATATTGATACACTCCAACCCTATGTGTTATTTCTTATACAAACATCAGACTTTCTTTGCTGGTAAATTGATTGATTGTGCTCTCACAGCTCTGAGCAACACTCTCCTGCATTTTCTTTGATTTTCTCATATTCTCTTTTTCTTTTCCTGTTTGAATGCTTGAAATTTGATCATCTGAGACCCACAGTTCAGTCACTGCTGCAGAAGTGTGCAAAACTAACAGTGGGTTTTTCAACTTTCCACAGCATGTAAGAGCATGAAAGCAAACCTGGCTAATCCCTGGTTCAACATTGATCACAAATGATACCTTAAGTTACATTTCTGCGTTAAAACTACTGTCTTTTGCACTTTAAACATAAACAAGCTTGTTGTAGACAAGTGTGCCAGTGCGTCCATGCACGTTTAAATTTGAGCATTCAAGTCTTTGTGTCCTTATCTAAGGCTGCTTATAAGATGTCTCCTTAGTGAGCAGGTTTTATTGGGGATAGATTTGTTGCGCAGGAGTACTCAGCCGTACCAGCGACCTGTTATGATAATTAGCGAAAAGCCTGTGGGCCTGTTAAACACTGATAATGTCAGGAGGATTGATGGGCTGCGTAGGACTGGGGTGAGGATGAGATGGAGCAAGTGAGGAGAGTGGAGAAGGGGAAGAAAGGGCAACGAGTGATCTAAGAGGGTAAATGAAGAAAGAAAAGAGGGTTGAAAATAAAAAAAGAGTTTTGCGAACTATGTGTAACATGTGAATATGTTGATTCATAGCAGAGAGGATGTGGGAAAATGTGTGACATGTTTTGTTCCACATAAGTGATCACTGTAACCTTGCTTTCTTGAGACTAACCTGTGTGTTCCCACTGAGATATACAGTATGTCCCTCTACATTGACTTTGCCACCTGTGACAGATTTTCTAGATATCTGGCCTTTCATAGCCGTGGACATGCCTGTCAGGTATTGACAGGGGAAAGACACAGCTTTTTGATAAATTGCACAATGCTTCTGCTAGCCTGTGTCTGTCAGAATACATCAATCGCCTGGCTAACCCATCAGTTCAAGGTAGCTTGGTTTGTTGGCTGCCCAGCTACTGTTGCCACCCCTCCACCACCACCTTACCCCCACACCCCACCTCCCTCCTGCTTGCTGTGGGAATAAAAGCATTTAGCCATGCTTGAGAAGTCTTTTCATCTCAGCGTGTGCTGGGTTCTATTACATTGAGATGGCCATAACAGAATGGTTTAAAGGCAACATTGAGACATTAGATACACTGTTATTATGTGTATATAGCTGGAGGCTGACTGCTCAACACATGAATCTTAAGCAGATGAGGGGAAGCACTCTGAACAGGGGCTGGTGGATGTAAGACAGAAGTGAAAGTGCTCATAGTCAAGCTGCAGCACTTCAGTCTGCACTCTAGACTATTTTTCTGATTTTTTGGAGTGGCCTGGTTTTGAACTATTGCAATTCAGACTACTTGGTTCATGGGTCAACTTAACACACTTCTCAGCGACAATTCATTGTGGAAAATTACATGTTCATATATCATAGCTGTTGATGTTTTCAGGTTAGTATGGCAGCATTTAAACATTTATGAACAATGAAACCCATAAATCTACTTTTGCACCCTATTGGGATGTAATAAACCCATTAAATGGTCATTATCAGTGGATATGGGTCAGTAGGGGCATGTTACACTTTCTGGTAGATTCAGAAGGCCATCTTAGTTTGATAGGTACCGCCTTCACTTTTCGTAGGTTTTAGACACTGAAACAACATGGTAAGGTTTGGAAAAAGATCATGGATGGGCCATAGACTGTAAAAATAATGGATGAAGGTACTGTGACATCACCCATCACTTTGTGGACTCCCGTTTTGAAGAGTTCGGTATGTTGGCAATTGCCAACTTGGTTTTTTGATGCCAGAAGTGACCATAATTTGGCAAGAGCCTGGCACTGTGGATGAGTGAGGGTTGGATCTGACCGAGAAACTTAAGACACTATTGGCAGACACTTAAAGCAGCCCGCTCTTTATTATGCATAACTTTAAGCCTTGATAAAAGGTAAATGGTTGAGCTGAACAAAAATTCAACCCCCATACAATTGTCATGAAAGTTGAAATTGGCTTTAGGGACTACATCAGTTTTTATGCCATGCTGTAAACTGCATTTCTGCTGTAAAGTTGGATATTTTAACATGAGTGTCTATGCAGAGTTACCCCCCCTCGGAGCCAGCCTCAAGTGGCCTTTAGAGGAACTGCAGTTTTTGGCACTTAAATGTTGGCTCCATTCTTCATTCTCATTTTATGGTCTAATAATGGCCTTCTCACCCTAATAGTACATGTGTCAGGCCCCTGTTAACCCATATCTATGAAGCTTATTAATACTGATAACAGCCATTTAATGGTCTGATAACAGCCCAATCATCTGAATTTTAGCAGCAATTTGAAAACAGACACAATTTTGACAGCTTTCATTTTTAGCCACGCCAGCATGTGACTGTTGTCGTCTGTAGGTCCATCGTTCCACCACTTTGGTCCAGTTAAACATCAACATGTTAGTATTGTCAGTGTTGGTACGCTAACAGCCATCACAGTCTAGCTGCTTTAGGCTCCTAGCCTCCTTAAGTTGAACATGAAATGCTCCAGCAACATCTGTACACTATAAATCACCTCAAACAATGCATATATGCAATATGTTAACTGTTCACTAAAATTATTAACTTTACTATTGTGAGAGTCTTATAAGAGTGTTTGCTATAAAAACATAAGAAGCTGCTTTACACCTGTTGTTTTAGGTCAACAAGAGTGGGTGGTTTTGAGTTCATTTCTCCCACATTAAATAGATTTTGGCTGTAAACTCTGTATGGCTCTAACCTCTATTGATCGGTTATATACCTCGGATGCTCAAGGGTATAATTCATAGCAGTGCTTCTTCTTCACTGATTTACATTTCTGCTCTGAAATAGACCCACACTTACAAGCTCCCAAACATTACATATAGCCTAAAGTAAATTCATGCGAATGTATCCACCTACTTTTATCGTATTTTTCACAACCAAGTTGATTGTTTTCCAGCATGTTATTATTGTTGCAGCATGATAAAACTTTCTTCTACTTGGGAGAAAATGCTAGCTGTTCATTATTAAAGCAAAATGCAGCACTAATGTAGCTACAACTTTTTTTTACTGCTTACATCATGATTTTATTCTTTACTCACATTTCTGTGACACTAAATAGAAATGTTGCCAGCTAATCTCGGGACTGACAGCAGTTTTTCATAATCAAATAGTTCCACTTAACTGCTAATTCAGAAGCAAAGAACAAAACCACAAACTAAACAGAACTAAATAATATATATTTAATTTTCTGAGGTTAAAGAAATCAATATTTTATATTTAGATATGATGTAATGTTTAAGTTTAAAGCAGCGTATTTGTGCAGGTCTGATGAAATTAATAATTTGTTGAGGCTTTAGCGGTCATGTCTGCACTTGTATAGAGGCATCTGGCCTCACAATCAATACAGCAACTTCAACTGTCTCTTATCTGCATGATAGGATTTACTTGAACCTTTTAGGCTGATATAATCCCACTGCAGAAAATTCTTTCGCTAAATTGTCAGATGAATATAAGTGATGTGATGACATTTCAGAAATATGCAATAGAGCCAACTGCAAAAGAGCCATGTCTCTGTTATATTTTACTCACGACTTTATTCCAAGTTCATGATCATTACAAGGCAATGAATCACCATCAATCTCAAAAATGTTTTTCAGCATGCTGTTTGTTGTGCTACTCCCTGATGAAGGTCGCACAGACAACATCTGAGACACGCTGAAGTTGTTTTGAGTGTCCTTTTGAACCTGCCATGAAAGAAAGGCTTTTAGAATATTTGCTTGAAGAGCACCTTGGGCTCTGTCTCTTTTCATTAAGCTGTGAGTGTAAACCTCGCAAAAAACCCAACAGAGACCTTCCAACCTGTCAACCTTGTATACATTACAACAGCCTGTATTAACCCTATGTGCATTTATACTTAATTAAGATTTACACAGACAAAAAGAGGAACATAAATGGAGTTCAAGTTGGGTTATTTTCCGCTGCTCACACACATCCTCAAAGCTTTACCGTTTTAAAATACAAACATCCCTGACCCAGGTCTGCTGTAGGCAATAAACAGAGGAGACCTGTGAACCCTCTGACCTGTGACAACACTTTTCCTCCTCCTGCACGACCCCCTCTCTTTTTCTTTCTCACTAACAAGCCGCCTGTTTCTGAGACTGGGGCAGTTGATTGACCAGTCACTGCTTTGCGCAAACAAATCAAATTAATTTTCCATTAGGATAAATAAAAATGAGGGCATCATCTGATTAAAAGAAAGGCAATTTGACTGTGCTTGAATTAGACTGTTTTTGTTTTGTTTTGTTTTTTTTGTTGTAACTTTGTGCTGTAAATGTGATTATTCCAGTTATAATTACAGTTGCACTGATTTTTATCCCGTTGAGTCCGGTTCAATTTTATTATATTCTAGATTTTTATCATTGGATGTGGGCTATATGTGTTTGTGTGTGTGTGTGTGTGTGTGTGTGTGTGTGTGAACAGTGGTAATCCGGCAGCTGCTCCAGCCTCAGGAGAGCCTGAGACAGAGGAATGAGGGAAATGAAAGTGGAGGGATGATAGCGGAGGGGCGCCCTCAGAGAGCTTGGGATCATTGATGGGGCTCTCTGGAGAAGAGAACAAACAAACTTTAAATCAGAAAGGATGAGAGGGGCCACGGCCTGCAGAAATGGAACCCTCTACAGAGTGTGTGTGCGCTCTGTTTGTGTGTTTGCTGCTGCTGCTGCTGCTGCTGTGTGTGTGTGTGTGTGTGTGTGTGTGTGTGTGTGCGCGCGCGTGCGTGCGTGCGCGTGCGTGTGCGTGAGCGTGTGCGTGTGCGCACTTTTGTGTTTGCCTGCAAAGCTCATTCAGCCGAGCATGAAAAGTTTTGGAGTCTGGGTAAAGTCACGTACATAAATGAAATCTGGGCTCATGGTACAGTATAACCAAGGTTTTTCCAGGGCTGTAAAGAGGCTTATAGGTAGTAATGTTGCCGGCAGGGTTTGCTGTGCTCGAGAAGATGTGCCAGAGACTCTCCGGAGTGCACAACAAGCTTTGAGAGGGAAGATAAGGCACCTGGAATCTGTTCAGAAGCCATAAGCAAAGATTAGATTTACTAAACATTTTCCCCAACATTTGTGGTCGATGCTTTTTCCTTCAGGTTGCCACAAAACCTTCCTCCTAAGAGATTCAATGGTTTAATGTTAGCATAGACATTCTACAGTACACACTTCCAAACATTTACACAGGCCTATGCACACATTATCCTGGCAGCATGCTCATGTTGTTGTATTTTATGTGTGTAGACCACACACAAATACACATGGCAGATGTAATAATGTTAAGATATAAACTGCTCAGATCCTTAGTCTTCAACAGGGGGTCCATTACTTGTAGGAGGTCTTCAGAGTTACTGCATGGGACTGCCAAATTATTGTTTAATGATTTAAGCTTTGATTTAATTTTTTTCCCCCCAAAATTAAACGACATATGAAAATACACGTTGAATTCAACATATTTAAAAAAAAAAAAAAAAAAACAACAAAATGTTTGATTTACAGTACGCAATAATAACGATACCCTAACTGTTACCCATAAATGCTTCTGCAGTCATGTGAGCCTTTTAATGCTAAACCACTGTGCGGCACTTATCCATACTGGCAATGTTGTTATATTCATTTATTTTTATTTTTTTACTGAACATATGTACAAGAGCAGTGGTTCCCAACTGGTAGGCCACATTTCAAAAGTTGGTCCCAAGTCCATTCCGAATGGTCACAAGTGTTGTATAAATGTGTCAAGTGGAAAGAAAATTTCTACTACTAAGCCTTTATTTTGAAGTGCAGTTTCAGTTTTTTCTTGCTATAGTTCTTATTTCTTTGAATTCTAAGCCAATGTGTTGTTTACATTTCGTGAAACAGAATTGTATATGTGGGGGTTTTTTTTTCTAATTTGTGGACCTTGAGCTGATAACTGAGGTGAAATCTGGACCCGTGGCTGGACCAGTTCAGAACCACTGAATCAAAGTCTTTCTCCTAAACACAACATTTTTTTCCATGGTGTCAGTACTCTGGAAGGGAAGAGTAATGTATGTGTATGCCATGTACCAAGCCTTTTCAAAAACTAAAAACAATTAAAATTCAAAAAAGATACATACATGACTGTCCCTGCAGGGAAGCATAGCATATTGTTTCAGTAACATCACACACACACACACACACACACACACACACACACACACACACACAAGAAGACGAATTTTGCTACTTGGCAGACAGCTTTGGCTTAAAATGTACTTTAAGCTAAACGCACCCTTCTGTCCCATTACTGTCAAGAGAATGTTATAATTAACCAGACCGAGGTCCCCGGGGAAGTGTAAAGATAATCAGGGGAGATTAGATGCTGTTTGTGTGTTGGAGGTGTCAGGTGAAAAGCAATTATCCTCAAATAAATTATGACTTTCAGGATTACACACAAGTGCAGAGAAGAACACATACACGCAGAGGTAAAATGTGGAGGTGTGTGAATGCAGGTAACACACGTCCAGCTGTCGTCCCTGCCATACTGTATATGTACATACACACCAACGTATACAAGCATAACCTATAAAGATGTACCCTCTGCCATATGACTCAAAAATGTGCGTTTCTCTTAGTTACTTAGACCAAATGGCTTATTGTGTGAAAGGAGTCAAAAGAGATGATTATTTTTTCAACATTTCTTGCTTTGTTTCCGCCTCCCGCACACAGTGACAACAACAGAGCCGCCTCGGTGTCTAAGTTAATGAGGGCACTGTGCTGAGAATAAAAGCAAAGTATCACTAAAGACTGTTTACTTATGAATCACAGAGTATGAGGCTGGAATAAATTGAGGAGTTTATACAAAAGTAAATAATTCAGCAGATTTGTTTAATCCTCAGAGAAGCTTTTGTGGTGTATATTTGATTGTTTTTTTTAGCAGCACAAATTTATTTGAATTTAAACTCTTTGTTGCAGCAAACCGTCAAAAGCACCAATAAGCTTCCATAAAAGCCTATGAATTTCTAGCAAATAATCCCCCTCATCTCTCCTCTTTTTCTTTCTCTACCTCTATTAGTCTCTTACCAGGTGAAACAGGGGACATGTGAGGTGGTGGCCATCCATCGTTGCTGTAATAAGAATAAGATTGAGGAGCGCTCTCAAACTGTCAAGTGTTCCTGTTTCCCTGGGCAGGTCGCTGGCACCACCAGAGCCAGACCCTCCTGTGTTGAAGGTAAAAACTCCACAACCATGTGTGTCTGTGTGTGTGAATGTGTATATTCATATAGCTTAGTCCCATATTTGCAATGACACAATCCATATCATTTCCAAAGGGTGTACATATTTCCACACTATAATTCAACATTTCAAGTATAGGGTGCAAACTTACATGTTTCTGTCTTATAGAAATGTCAGTTTGTACATCATCACATATTTAAACTTTGTTCAGCAAGCACTAGGAGAACTCTTCCCTTGAGCAAATCACCTCAACAGTCTACTGTGGGTCTAATTTTACTGGTCATATGCAATTGCACCAACAACTTTAACTGCATCTACAATACCCTCTGGATCCATGTATTTCTAATCTCTAAAATAAGTCCTAAGTTAAGACCATAGATTGTATAAAAAATGGACATATAGCCACAGTAACATCACCCGTTGGTTTATGGACTTTCGTTTTGAAGCCTCCAGTTGGGCATTTCAATCATTGTCATCTTGTTTTTTTGGAGCCAGAAGTGACCGTATTTGGGCTTAGAGGGTGGAGCTGTGGAGAGGCGATGGGTGGATCTGACTGATAGACTTTAGTGTCAGCCTGTAACGCAAGTGGCCCTTAAATGTGCGTAAGCCACAATAAAATGTAAACGGGTGAGTTAAAAATTCGCTGTCGGTTCAGTTGTCATGAATGAAGAAATTAGCTGTTGAAACTGAAATAGTTTTTTGTGCCAGGCTGTAAGTATTGTTTACTTCTGCTGTAAAGCTGGGTCGAAGACTAGGTCACCTGTGGTGGTCACTGTGGATGGAGAAGAGATAGCGGTTGTTCACTCTTATAAATGCATGGATATTTTGATTGATGATTCCCTCAATTTTAAACATCATGTGCTGAACCTAGTGAAAAAGCTGAGGCTAAAATTAGGTTTTTATTTTCAAAACAAGCTGTGTTTTTCTTTAATGTAAAAAAGTGCCTTGTTGCTGAAACTTTCTTACCTGTGTTGGACTATGATGATGTTTTGTACATGCATGCCTCTGCTCCGTGTCTCCATATGTTTGATTCAGCTTATCATGTGTCCTTGAGGTTCATTACAAACTGTAAAGCTCTGACGCACCACTGTGAGCTGTACTCTCGTGTAGGATGGCCTTCTCTGGCGACCCATAGGCTGTTACATTGGTACATTTTCATATATAAGGCAATTCTTGGTCTGCTCCCTCATTATCTGTATGTTTTTATCATGCAGAAAAGTACCGGACAGTACTCACTGCATTCTCAGGACTTCTTTATGCTCTCGGCCCCAAATGCTCGGACAGAAATTGGGAAAAGGGCTTTTGGGTTTCTGCACCCTCGGCCTGGAATTTGTTGCAAAATGACTCAAAGAGCTGGTGTCACTAAATGTCTTTAAATCTAAAATGAAGACGCTACAAGCAGATTCTGTAGAATGTCGTTGTCCTTAGCCTGCCTGGTTGTACAAATGACCGCCGGAGAATTCACTTTTGACTGATAGATAGTTTGCTTTTAATGCTTATTTTAGTGTTTGTGAATTGTATTTTGTCTCCTTTTGTGTCTCTGTCTATGACTTTTTCCCTGCTGACTTTCTCAGCCAGATCTTCCTTAAAAAAAGATTCCTAATCTCAGTGGGACCAACCTGGTTAAATAAAGGTTAAATAAATAAATTAATTTAAAGAAATGTAACATGGGGATAAATGGGGGTTGTTTCTCTTATAGAGCCAGCCTCAAGGGGCCATTCAATGAACTGCAGTTTTTTGCACTTATGCATTGGCTTATTTTTCAGCCCTAGAGGTTGCTGCTTGATAAAAATGTTTAATTTACACACTGTATGAAAATATATTGCATATTCTTTTCCAACTAATAGCTATATGACATCTACAGTCAGGAAAATATTCAAACTGAAAATGCTGTTTGTTTGGCTGAGTCACTAAATCAAACAGAAATAGTTAGTTCCCCATAATTCCTTAGCAGGGCTTTTTTTTGTCATACATGTTTAGTATATTTCGGTGCATGACTAAAATTCCAAGTTGTGTTTTGTATGTGTGGACATCCCTTGGCTACACAACATGTTTTTGTAATGAACCTGACAGGGTCAAAGAGGCCAAAATTGTTTTAAATCATTTTGCATCATTAAATTTGCTCCATGAGTCATCCCATCTAAAAACAAATCATTACCCGATTCATTACGACATAAATAAATGAGTCCATTGCGGGAAAGATTAATAGGTTGCACTTTTTAAATTGCTGCCAGGTTAGATTCCTGTGTGGAAATTGATTTTCTCATGGCAGGAAAAAAAGGAGGATACTGCTCTGCTTCTAACACAAACAGAGCTAAACCTTTTAGAGGTGGTTCAAAACATGAAAAGCTGATGGAAAAATGACACCTGGCCTTTCTATCCTTCTTAGCAAAGCCACACAGTAAAGAAACCCACAGGGGGTGAGACAGGGAGAAGATGAACAAATATCAAAAACAGGGAACAATAAAATGTTGTCTTTAATGCTGAGCGCTGAGAAAAGCTACGATTTATAAGTGAGACAGTGAGTGAATGTCCACCAATGTCTCCTTTGTTTTTTTATTTAATACAAATACACTGATGCGATTTTGAAAATGAGTTAAATAGTATGTTTTTAAATGTAGACTTGGGATGATCTAAAACTGTATTTCTTTGTCCTTCTGGTCCAACAGTTTGTGGTTCTTCTTGTCCCAAGCAGATCATGTAACATCAAAGGTTAAAGCCACTAATGCAGGTAATGGAAGCTCAGCCACAAGTGTCTCCTTGCCTCCTTATTCCCCCGTTTTGTGTGAAAGGAGAATCAAATATACGACAGCTGTCGACCAAGACTGCCTGGGCCTCAAGACTGGAAATTTTAAACTGCTCTTAAAAAGGCCTGATTTTATTTGGGACAGCATTCCATTTCACATCTAGACGGGCCACTTGAGTATACGACAGATGGCAATACAGACAGTATTTTCTTCTGATCTCTTTTATATGTTAAGACATAACAAGTTGTTGAACTCAGGAAGACTAGCAACGACTTTGTGGAAACTAATGGGGATCCAGATTGGCAAGAGGGACGTTTTGTGGGAAAATATGGGTAAAATCAGGACATCAAAACATTATGTTGTTCATGATTTTGAGTTTAAAAAATACTTGTAAAATGACTCAGGTAGTGAAAAAGCATAGAGAAATACATTATTCTGCTCACACAAACATAGAAAGCATATACATGTGTAAGTGTGTTTGTGCCTTCTAATGCGCTCTGTGTATGTGTGTGAAGTGATGACAGACAGATGAAAGCTGCAGGTCGTTTTCATAGACCTTTGTTCCACCCGTTTGTCCGCTCTGCGAGCTCCGGCCCAGCAAGAAACAAGCAGTGTCACTGACCCCTATCATCCACAGACGCTCCACTGAGATCACAAACACACACACAGTGCTGGCCAACCCGATCCAATCATGCTGTATTAGCCCCCTACCAGAGGAAAATACATAGTTGTCTCATACGTGAGTCGAGCAAGTGAGTCTCCGATGCGCTTGGGTTATTCACACTGTTAAGGTCAGCCGGGGGGTGGACGCTGAATCCACACTCACGCTGAGCTGGATGACTGATAAACCAACACAAATAGAGAGGCTGATGAGATGTGTGGACGAAGACGAAGTGATGTATTTTCTCAGACATAGAACTTGATCAGATTTGCAGTTTTTTTGGGTTTGTTTATTTCCAGTAAAAACTGAGCATATCAGCACATTAGAATCCTAATGCAGTAAGTAAATGATATGGAAATTTGCAAGAGGGAAATAAACAAGACATTCACTCTGCCGTTAATAGAAGTGAACAAACTAAAGCTTAGTTTGTTCACTTCTATTAACGGACTCAAAATTGCACAGTAACGAGAAGATATTAAACTCATTTAGCGAGGTAAACAAAAACTGTTATTTTACTCGATAAACTACTTAGAATTATTTTCATGTGTTGTGTATTTTGGGTAGTGATTTAACTGTTGCATCGTTTGGGGTCACACAGAGCCCTCTGCTGTGTCAGTAAAAATAACAACAGTTATTGCAAGATTTTTTTTTGCATAATTTTTCCCTTTTCTCTGACCTTATTAAACCCAGTATGTGGAGGGTATTTATTGGTAACCTTTTCATTTGGCAACAAAGGGCCTATACATCTAATGAAGGTGACAAAATACACAAATAACCATAAAATATTGTTATTACACCAAAAAATACATATATAATGTTATTATATGTTATATGTCAATTGGCCAATGTTATTTTATTTTTTATTTTTGATATTTACAGTGTGCAATCTATATACAGTCTATGGGTGAATCAGACCACTAGTGAGGTCTCACTCCTTGTCAGACATTAGGTGTAGATTTCGGTAGGGAAGCAGGGGACTCATCCCCCTCAACATTTGAAACATGTGCATTTGTATCCCTCAATAGAAACATGAAAAGTTGCAGAGAACTTTTATTTTATTTAATGAAATTATAGACATGTCTACCATCAATTGACACAGAAAAAGCACAAATAAATACATAAATATTCACCAGAATGCAGTAAATTAAGTACTTGACATTTAAAATGTCCTTGTGGAGGACCCCAAACCCCCCATGTCATATCTGCCCCCCACCAATGATGAAAACAGACCTATGCACTTGATATTAAACTTTTTACAAACAAACTGTGCTATTGAGCAATACATCATTTTCTTGCATGCTGCATGTCTATAATATAAAATCACAGTTGTTTTTAAAAGTCATGAAGTAACAAGCTAGTAAAACAATATTAAATATGTTTTTTTGTGTTATTATTAAGGGCCCAGGGACTCAAAGCACATTTGGGTTAATTACCTATTACTTACTCTAAGCATCTAAGTACTGTCTATAGTAAGTAATGGCAGTCATCCGTATAGCACCCAGCTTACCGCCTCCATCCTGTTCCCTGCTGTTCCCGCATGTGACCAGTAGACGGTGCTTTTCCCATTCAAATGACACAGTCACAAACATACCTGCTAAGATCATTTCAGCACTATTTTCACCCAATAAAAAAAAGTTGATTTGTTGTTTAACCTCTTTGATGAGTTCCTAGACGGGAACAATTGCTTGATAATGATAAAATCAGGCAGCCATAGCAAAGATGATTGGCTTTGTAATGAAAGTTTGGATAAATAAGGAATCATGTGAAGCTTTGCCATCCTTTCAGAATAGGCATTGCCCTGATGTTTTGCTTTTGCTCACTTTTCTTTAAAGACTTGGCTGCTAAGAGGAAGGAATGACGGATGAGGAGCTGATACTGATGATTATGACTGAAAATCATTCAATGATGCATTCTTTCTGATAGTCTCACTTTCCCTCCTTCTCCCTCACAATATCCCACACATGCACACACGTAGACACACACACACACACACACACACACACTCTCGTCATGAGGTTTTCTAATTTCCTATTCAGATCTCACCTCAGAGTGTCACCACCTCTCACTTCCAAATCCAGTGCTCAGCAGCACTTATCTCATGAGTCATGCTTGACCTCTGAGTTCACAGTTACTAAAGATCTCACCTTGTCCAACACTGTGTTACACACACAACCACACGTCCATTCACACACACACACACACACACACACACACACACACACACACACACACACACACACACACACACACATCCATGCATGCTACTCTCACCTTTTAGGCTTGAGCACTGATGGAAAGAGACAAACCCCTTTCAGTGGCCAGCCTTTGTAGAAAAGTCACAGTGTAAATGGAGTTACATTATTGATGCTGGCTGAAAGAGGAGTAAATGCAGCAGGTCCCATTACTGGCCGCTGCACAGTGGGGCCCATTATTAACTTTTTTCAAGTGAACTCCTTTCCATTCTTTCCTGTGATTTTTTTTCCAGTAATCATGGAGCATACTTTTTAAATTTCCTGTTAGTTAGTGAATAGGTCGTAGTGTTGTGTGTGAATGAAGAGTTGGTGCTGTAATAATAATTTAAAAACTGTATCTGTTTAGCACCTTTCATACAAATAATTCTCTAGAGTAAGGATATTACATGCAGTGAGTGCATCACATGACATAAACATAGAATTAACCTCAAAAGAAGGGATAAAAAGCCAAAAAAAAATTGGAAGGTGATATGGAAAAGTCTCAGTCAGAGTTTTAAGAGTTAAACTGATAATAGCCAACAGACAGAGGTCAACAGGTCAATCTGTTTTTGTTGTTTCGTTGTTATTTTCAGGAGAGATGCTCTGGCTGCACTTGTGTGTCTGCGTCTCGTAGATTTTACATTTAAGGACAAGTTTTGGAGCTTGTTAACAGCAGACAAAATGTGTGTCCACTCTTTTGTTTTTTTTACTGCAGTTGCATTCAGGATAAATAAAATGTCTTTGTTCCCAATTGGGGTTCTGCCAAATTTAGTTAAGCTCACATGGCTGGTTAGGAATGTGTTGGTTATGGTCAGGGCTTGTTTGCACCTCCAGGGAATAAATGTAAGTCTGTGCAATGTCCAAAAAGAAAGCTATCTTCTAATACATTATGTGGGCTATTACACCTTGCTTAGTTGTTGAAAACATCTTATTCACTAAATGTCTGTATCAGTACAACAGTATATAAAATAGGTTATTAGAGGACACACATGCAAATCACGCAAGTATTAGCATCAACAGTAGTGTGCTAAATATAAAGGTGCTCATTATGAGGTTTGACCCCTTTCGCAGTGTCAAATTATCAACGCATTAACGTGTAAGGAGAATTTAATGTTAAGCTTCTACACACAAAGCTAAATGGGAGCGCTTTATACACTGCTTAGTTATTCGACCTTATGTGCCGGGCACTGACACTGTTCTCTGGGCTTCCCAAGGCATAAATCTGAAAACATTTTTAAAAATCAGTCAAATCAAAGTGAATTTTTCTTATCATACTATATTTAGTCTTTGGGCACATGGGACTTGAGTAAAAAAGTTTTCTTCATGAATACAAGGTAAAACCACATGACTGAATGATTTACAAATGGTCATTTTGTGCATGAAGTATTCCTTTAATAAACCCAATGTTAGTGTTTTTCTCATTTTTAAAAACTCCTGACTTTGATTTTTAATAAGCATGGGATTTCTCATTTGATCCAAAAATGTCAGTTCTTCTGCTAGATAATTTCCCCAAAGTAAAAACGGTTTAAACTAACCTCTATGATGAGTAATACGATCATCAAACAAATTCATTTCATACCTTTTTCTGAATACTAAATTGCAGTTATGTCTGAATAGCAGACTGCTGCCAACAGACCAGTACTACTCATAGATGCTAAGGAGAAGCAATAGAAACATTTCTAAATCAATATTTTGTGTCAAATCATTGATTTTTTTTTAGTAAACATCTGTGTAATAAATTTCCTTCAGGGTGATTCAAGACCCCTCTGCAAAGCCATTGGGGTTCATTTTGCAATATGGTCCACTTGCTGTAGATTTTCCATCAGGACAAATGGCATAAGATTTTGTACATTTTCGAGTTAAACCTTTAGAACCTGAGCAAATTGGCTTGATTATTTAAAAAAACATGGGGAGAAGGCAATGAGCAATGAAAGAAGACATGACCTACAAATTAGTAGAAAAAAGTTTAAGAAAATCACCTGAAAATCTGTAAAAAAATAAATAAATAAATAAAAATAAAAAGATTTCTATATCTACCAATTTATTGCAATTTGTGAAACACTTACTGTATTACCAAGGAGCTCATTGCCATTTCCCACGCTTATAACAGAAATTGCAATAATTTGCTTGGGATTCAAAGGTTTACTTGTATAAGGCATCTGAAAGGAGCGCAAGAAAAGTGATGCTGCTCCAGGTTTCAAAGGGTTAAGGTAGAAAGTTGCACATAATAGAACTGTGCCAGTTAACTGTGAGTACATCTAAATTGTGCTTATGTAGCAAAGAGTAACTTGTCAACTTTTTTTCTGAGTATTAGTAAAAAAAAAAGGACTTTAAATCTTTCCACAGAAGCTGTCAGTTTAGTGTGTTTGATGGTGGAGAAAGACAGAGAGCACAGCAACCTGATGAAAACGGTGGATGAGTGGATTTAGCTTGGTGTGTTATTTGTTGAAGTCTGCGAGAGACAAACTATGTTTCATTACTTGGCAAAGAAATCTAGTTGAGTGTTTCAGCAGCACACATCAACCTGCTGTTGTTTACTGTAATATCTGCTCCATCGTATCAGGCTTTTGTCACTGTGTATCTTTCTTTTCTGACAGTTTTTTTCTGCTGCATTTTCCACAATTTTTTTTTCCGCCATGCATACCTGGGTGTGCTGGCATGGCTGTGAGAGCCCTGGCAACAGAGATACAGTGTGTTAGTAAATCATTGTAGAAAGAGATGGATGCCTCTCTCCAACTGCTTCTGCACTCCAGGATCACTGAGTGGAACAGTTACAATGCCTGGGGGTATCCATACCTCTGGGTCCATCCCAAACTTCTTGTTTGTGCGTGTGTGTATGTGTGCGTGTGTGTGAAGGTACATCATATTCCCTTTAAATAGTAATGACCTGAGAGCAATGGCACGGTGGGGCTGCTTGTGATTGTGCTTTTACGCTCAACACTTACTGCACAGTGGGGACTGCATACATGTACACACACAAAAGTACACACAAAAAAAACACACAAAGGCATCTATATGTGCACACATTCAAATGCACTCAGGCACATACACACAAAGTAAACTCCCTATTGCAGTTTGTGTTGCTTCATAGAGTGAGCTCAGGCGGTGCCTTCGTAAAGTATTAATGTGCACTCTAACAGAGGCGGGAGTGCACATATTGTATTAGTACGCCCTGCCTTACATCAAACCAGCTACACCTGCATAATACAATGGCATGTGTAGTTAGTGATTAGGTTTCTTATTTTAAAGTATAATCTATTATTCTTTATCATGTGACTTAACATGAAAGGGCTAGAGGTGAAGGAAGTCTCTTTGAACCTGCATAGTAGGCGGCACATTCAATTACAATCAGATGAAATAAATGTCTTCGTTGAATGGTACGGCATGATGTCTCATCTGATGCCACATTTCCTCCCCGAACTCTGTTGTAACAATACATTATGCGGAATATGATCGTTAACGTAGAGACTGAGAAACACCTGATGTTTTTTTGTTGCCCTGAGAGAACAGGGTGTGATTTGGGATTTGCACTTTTTTTTTCCACTTCATGATTTCTGTCAAGTCTGAATGTTTTTTTTTCCACAGGATGTCTTGAGCGTCAGTGAGCAGTTTTTAAATACCTGTAGAAGTGGGACACTGCATAAATTCTCAAAGTGTTAATTGGCACCAATGATTTATCTCTCCTATCAAACATCACAACAATTATGTGTTCATGTAAAGTTCCAGAATAAACACGTCTATGACGGGGACCTGCAATTTCAACTTTGTCCACTTGATGTCACAAACATTACAATGACAATTCAGGCGGCTTTGCAGGGAGGAAATGAACAGAGGCTGTGTTGGGATGAACGCTCATCCAGCTCACACACATAAAAACAAAAAACGATGAGTGACATTTATCAGGCGTGTTAGATTGACGCGATCAGTAGGTGGAGAGACAGAGCTGTAGGCAGCCTTGTGGCATGAAACCTTATTTAAAGAACCCCAGAGACTGCGTAAGAACCTGGGGAATAACATAGCCTCAGTCCCTTGAGTTGCCTAATCACCTGCACCTTAAGCAAAGCACTGTCTAGACGTTTGCCCTCAGCTGATCCCGCTCTGAAAGTTTGAGAGAGAACTTAAAAGGAAGCCATTTTGGGTGCAGATTCTATCGTAATGAGAGGATAGTAACTGTGATGAAATGTATGCCTGAGCTGGAAACCCCTTTTTTAATTAGCAAATGCACCTTTTGTGAATACAAATGTAGACTCTTAATGAGACTGATGCAATTAGAGTAGGTAGGCTGAGAGGTACTTACATACATTTTTCCTGGAGAAAATGCCTCCTTTTTCTATTTCAAAACCTGGGTAATTCATTCCTGATTCACATTTACTTCTTGAGCACATTAGTATAAATTTTACAGGTAAAGTGGTCGGTGGCATCCATCCATCATTTTAAAATGATCTAAAAATGATTTTCAAGTATTCTTTGTCAGTGTGACTTTGAGTAATGAACAGCTTGTGTATATGAATCATGATAAAGTGTTGGTAAGATGGATTGCATTTATTTTCAGCTATACTGTGATTTATTTACACTTGATTCATTCATTCATTCATTTATTTTAGGTTTGTGTATAAAGTGCTTCATAACTGTGTTTTATAAACTGCTATATGAATTAAGCTTTACTTACTTAATTGATTTGAAACAACAAATTCATTTTTGAGGGAAACATGATGCAGAACAAATTCCATTTTTTTTAGATTAAAATTATAAGAAAGTGTTGCTAATTACAGCCGATTACTATAGAATATAACTAAAAGCAAGACCAAAGCGCTATTGTTGCCTAACTCTAAGACAGGAGTCTGAAAGTGAACCTTAAGTTCTGGTGTCAAAGTCCTGTGCTTTGTACACTTTGTGCATTGCAACAACGTTATTAAGAGAGCAGTTTAGTAACATACAAATGTAATTTCTAGTAGGCATGGTTGCGTGGAGCAGTAAATTAATAAATGAATAGTTTGGGAAAAATTCTCTGTGAGAGCTGGATTACAAGATCAATACCACTATCACAACAGTACTGTACATATGAAGCAAGCATAACTTGGCAATAAAACTTGAAACAGTGGAGAAATAGCTTTCTCTGTCCAAAACTAACAAAACCCACCTACCAGAACCTGTTATACTCATGAATTTGTTCAGTCGTACAAAAACTTAAAGGTAAAAATGAAAAGCTGTGGTTTTACAGGGGTTTAAGTGTGAAACCACAGCCTCTAATTTTAGGATTTTGTTTTTGTACAGATTTAAGGGACGTTTTACCCCCAAATCAAAATCACATATCTTTCCTTCTTACCTGAAGTGCTGTTAATCAATTCAGATTGTTTTGGTTTGAGCTGCGGGGTGTTTACGTTATTTCTCTACAATATGATGGAACTAGATGGCACTTTGGCTTGTGGTGCTCAACATCCACATGTGAGCATCTCGTCATGGACAACAGGCTCATGCTAGCGCACCTGAGCTAACTTATGTTACAGCACAGTCCAGAACGCCTTTTATGTTTTCATCTCACGCTGTCAAAAGCACGAGCCTCTCGTTCATCGGTACATGCACACTTTCTGTGTGACGATACAGTTGGTGGGTTTAGTTCAGTAAGAAGAAAATGCTTCCTGCATAAAACTGATCACAACAAGGTCCATAGATTATTTTGGGTAACCAAGTCATGATTTCTGAAAAGAGATATTGCTGTTGAGTTTGTCAGATTTATTTTTTTTCCGACTCTTTGGAAGGAAGCAAATAAAGAGTATTGTCCCAATGTATTGAACTATTCCTTTAAAGTAATATTCAATGCTACACTTTGAGAACAATCATTCAAAAATTGACCTTTGTAGACCATTTGTATGATAGCTGACTCTGAAGGCATTATAGGAGTGAAACCAGCCAGCACCCACCACCAATCTGCACATTTACTCTGCACATGTATTCTGCAGAAAAAAACAAAACATGATCCCAGAGGTGGTGATCTCAAAATGAACTACTGCACACACTAAGTACCTCTGTAATCTCTTTATCATTGACCTGTTGAGACCTGTCTGTGAGTGCTGTCCAACATCCGAACCATCCATGAGATCACAGGCCTTGAAACGGCTCCTGTTCATTTTCTGACATGACAGACAGCTGCTTATGTGTCATGCCCGACCCGCCCTCTCAGTATAGCATGAGATAAGCTGCAGGGAACGCTAACTCCATAATAGCACTCACAGGCCATGCCCATTAGCTCTAAATAACACTCTTGCAGTGCAAAGCACCGTCGTCGACACCATAATGGCCACATTAACGAGCATTACACAGCCATTGGTTTTTAGAACCGCTTACTGCCACTGAGCTCATGCATCATAACAGTGTGTTCAACGTTACGCCCCGTGATAGCGCCGAGTTCTTTTGTGTTGACTTGGCGAGTTGGCCTCGGCTTCCGTCTCTTCCACGCGTGTCTTCCTGTCTCTGTCTTTGCATTCGTGCTGCCTATTTTCCACTCTGCTTCAGTTCATGACTCACCTTTTCCCTGTCCTATTTGTTTAATCTGCTCCTTTCTCTGTTGGACTCAGTGATAGCCATCCTCAAACAGCCTCTTTCATCCGCACCCCTTACTCTCTGCCTCTCTCACTTCCCCTCCTTGCTCATCTCCACCTGCAAAGATGTTTTTCTTTTTGGGTGAACACCTATTATTTGGCCTTGTCTTCCTCCCTCCTCTCCTGACACCCTCTTTTTCTCTCAGTCAGTGTTTTCGTCTTACATGATGCTTGAGAGGATTTGTCCATGTTCTTTTGCATTATGCAGCTGAAAGCCCATTTTCTTGCCAATACCACCTTGTCTCCTGCCTTTGTTGGAAACAATAGTCACAAGGGATGAAAATTTCTCTCTAAACACCATCAATCCAGCAGTTTAATGAAGTTGGAGAAATGGGTGCGCTCTTTTATCCCTCTCTGCATCCACACTCGAGACAGGAGGATGGATGGATGGATGGATGATGAGTTAGGAGAGAGGGAATTGAGTTATTCTCAGCTGTCGGGCTGTCTCCTGTCTAGACGGTCGGTCAGATGATCTGGAAGATTTGAGTGTCAGCTGTTAAGACACAAGAAAACTTTGGGTTTTGAGACTGAATTAACTGTAGATCAAGCCAACTTTTGAAGCTGCTTTTTCAACATTTTCTTGCATATTTCAAATCATCAAGTCATTCAAAAAAAAGACACAATTAAATCAAACTCTAGACGTCCCTTTTCATATTTGTTTTTCAATGCACTACATGGAATCCAAGAGAGATGCGTTTCAGAGAGAGCTTTTATGCCTGCAAAAAAAATTATACAATAGATCACAAACATTAGCGTCTCTTGTCTCAAATGCTCGAGAGAAGAAGTTTTAATTGATAGCACCGCTTCATCATAATCCTGTTCTTGCTGTCTGTATTATGCAATTGAAATAATACTCATTGGCTCATTGTCTGACTGTGCCTCGTGTTTTTGCTGATTAGACCAGAAACAAAGGCATTTCATTGAAATGATATAAAACGACTCACACATCTGCACAAATGCAGAAATACATGTTAATTGACTTTTGGGAGTAGTAACATTACCGTATATTATTCAAAGACATCTGCTGTGTTAGAACATCAGCAGCGTTAAAAATCTGATAGTTTAAGGACTTTTATTAGTCATTGCTGCGTAGGTATGACAGTAAAAAATTGTGTCATATTTCCCCTGTTCTGTCTTCTTCATTTTTTGTCTCCCGTGGGTGCCAGATTTACCAATTCCACACAGGCTTTAAGATCCCATGTTGAGGGATTACATTAATCTGATTAAAAAGAAAAAAAGGTAACTGCTATACATTTTAGCTCTTCACAGTTATAATACTACAGATAAAAAATAATAAAAAGGAAACCCTGACTGCTCAGAGATACTGGAACAGAACCACAGTGTTTGTCACGAGTGCTGTCCGTGGTGCTGATCTGACTGCAGTCCCAGCTGTGGGATCAGCCCCTCGGACAGCGCTTTGACATTTACATTTTCAAATTGTGCTGTGGGTGCTCTCATTATTTTGGCCAAATATAATCATGAATAAAATAAATAAAAACATCATGTTGGCTGCTTATATAAAGTAAATCATAAGTGTACGGTCTTACTGAGTTATAGTCTACTAAATAACAAATGTTGGTTTTGTAAATGCCGTCCCATTCTTTTGCATTTTGTTATTATTTCAGTGCTCGACATTACATCATACAATATTATAGTCAAAACCACCTAAACTGAGACCAGAACCAGAGTTCATTGAGGCAGAGACAAGACCAAGACTTTGAGGGGTTGAAACCAAGTCAAGATCAAGGCAGGGTAAGACTGAGCTGTGGCACCCCAGAAATGACTGATAGAGGAGGCCAGATTTGATTTGGGGGATTCGATTATACTGATAATGTATGTTTACTATACTGGGCATGTTGAAACCTATGACCATAAGAAAGGTACAGAATAAGACTCTGATATACTTTCATCTCTCGTCCTCTTTGTCTGAGACAGAGACAAGACTGAATAAAAATATGGATGAGTCAGAGATGAGACCTTCAAAAAGAAGTCTTGAGACAGGTCTCAAGTACTACAACACAGATGTCATTGCATCCATTTGTTAACCTGCTGTATTTCCTTTCTTGTACATCTCTATTTATTGCTCCAGCCTCCATCGTAGCCCAGAAGTGGTGGTGCCAGATGCAGCCTTGTATGGATGGAGAGGAGTGTAAGGTCCTGCCTGACCTGACTGGCTGGTCCTGCAGCACTGGCAACAAAGTCAAAACTACTAAGGTTAGAAGAATGCCTTTCTGTGTCTCTATGTTTGTAACACACATGCAAGTAGCAAGCTTATTCGCATGCCTTTCTCTCTTTTTCCCTTTGTCTGTATAGTTGTCAGTTGTCGTCAGTATAATTGTGTTTACATTTTAAGCTTATGTCATCCCACACATGCTGCTCCTTTTTCTTTCATTTGTAGCCTGCGCTTTTTTCTTTTGCACTTGCTCAGAGTCACCTACATGTATACCCGGCCAACTCCAATTATTGCAGAGTCTTTGATAACTTCTCATTTGTAAGCAACAACAAAGCAGGCAGCCTTATCAGTGTTCACATCAAAAAGTCCCCTGAGAAACACACAATGTCCAGAAAGAGTACATAAATTTACTACTGAGCGTCTTCCAGCTTGACTAACATTTGATGTAGATAGAATTGACCTTGATCTTCAATTGAACTGTTTTTTTTCTCTGTAAAAAACACCATGTAGTGTGTGGTAAACAAATTTTCAACTAGATGATACCGTATATGACTGCATGTGATGTGTATGTGCTTACCAAGCAAATTACAGATAATCTTATAAACAAAGCTTGTTTGGATCCTCAAGATGCCTACATATGTAATTGGTGTCTAATTTAAGCATTATTTTCAAGCATCAATAAGAAATTACAAAGAATCAGATGCAGAGTTAATCAACAAGCAAGCCCCTCAGTGAGCCTTATTTGTTAATCTGCTGTTAACTGTCTCTCCTCAGGTGAGGGTGACAAAAAAAAACACCTGATGAAGAAAACAGAGGACCTCTGTACACTCTGTACCCAAGACAATCACTGTGTGATGCCATGTAAACTGACGATATTCAGATGAGATAAATTGATTTAAATGAGAGTCCTTCATGGCCCTTTGTAAGCTGTTGAAGTGTGAAAGTTAATTTGCGGGACTGATGACTGGGGTGTGTGTCTATACATGCCAGAGAGCTTGTTGTGGGATGGAGCAGGTGCAGTTTATTTACAGGTGAAATAATAAAAAAAAAAAGAGAGAGAAACAGTTGTGAGGGAAGCGGCGCAGGCGCTATAAGAGTAATTGCTCGAGAGATGGCATAACAGCACAACATCTGTCGCATTCATTAGAATGCATTATGGCTGGGGCCTTCCACAGAGGCTTTACAATTAAGAGTCATAATTAAATTGGTGAGTGGGATAGACTGAGGAACAGAGGCACTGCTGGGCTCAGTCACAGGCAGTGGAATTAATGACCCTGGGCCTAACACCAACTCTGGGACTAGTAGGTGCAATTATCCTCATTCTGTTGCATGCTGCCGCCTCTCTTCTTCTTTTTCTCTTTTTGTCTCCCCCATGCTGCCTGACTGGCCGATCAGCTGAGAGAGGGACGAGGAGTCAGTGCCTGACTGCATCAGTGGACATTAATTGTGCATTTGCAAGGTGCTTTGGGACCCGGTAGCAGTTACTTGGAGACTTAGTGGCAGATGTCACTAGAGATGGTTGCAATGAGACATTGATTCCCTGGCAACTGCACGCACGTCTCTGCTCTCTCACTCCCTCTGTGTGCCTTTTCTTTATCCCGTGTCTCTCTTTTCTACCCTTGACCTTTCACCATCAGTGTCTCATTCACCATGATGATCTGTATCTGTCCATCTCTTTCACTCCCACACAGCGTAGGTGTGCTGTAGAAAGATGCATAGATTTCTTGACTTCCTGGCCGAGGAACCACAACACTGTTTAACGAGAAGCGGCAAAGACACTGCGCCATGAGACATACTTTTCACATGTCTCATTTCATATGTGTGACTTCATGGTAAAACATTTGTCCGACTAAAACGGGATTTTTCAACAAATGAGCATATCACTTTATTATAAATGCACATCGGACGGGTTTGTTGATGGAAAACAAGCTCCATACATATCCCAATTATACGCCTTCGACACTAAGTGTAAACAAACCATTACCGCTCCGAGACATGTGAAATCCAGCTTTAGCAGTTGAGACACTGTTGGACCCTGCAATCAGTCAGTCGGCCAGACTGCAAACAAACATTTTCAATCCAATGAAAAACGACATAGAGCCAGGAATAGAGAGCAAACTGGTTTGATTTGGAATATTCTCCCCTGACCTCTTATTGACTTTTAAAAATTGGAAACATTTATTCAGCGAGTGTGAAGCGGGACGCAAAGTCACTGCGTGTAATTACATGTCTCTGTGACACTGATCCTTTTGTCTTATCTGTGGTATTGTTTCCTTTGTAGGTCACGCGATAGCAAGAGAGCCGCCGAGCCACGAGGAAACCTGAAACTCTCCATGTGGAAAGGATGGATGACTCACACATATTTACTGTACGATGGGGAAAATATCAAGGAAAGGACCACTGTCAGGCCATCCATCACAAAACAATGGGATAAAATGCACTCATCACAAACTATGTACACCTGGCTACATGGAGCCACACAACCAGCACACACAGTGTGCTGGCTGTTAAGACCAGTGGACTACAATTATGGACACCCAGGGTAAATATGTAAACAAACGGACTCTTGTTTTCCAGCAATGGACAAAATGAGGATTGATCAAAAAAATGGTCGATTTCAAAGAGTGATTAAGCATTTCAAAGTATATATTTCAACAAAGCATTTGTGGGTGAGTGTGAGATGACACAGTCCAGACCTGATGTCACTACGTAGACGAGCTTTAGAGGCAGCAGAGATGATTTGGGAGAAGTGAAAGAGATAGCAGCTCATAACTAGCAAATAGCAAATTAGCATCAAATTGCTCTTGTGGGTCAAGTCACTACCATGAAGACTGTTCTGCGGGAGTCATTTTGCAGTTCTAATTAGGAATTGCAGTGTAGGATCATAACAACGTATTAAAAATTCATGTAAGATATTTGCACTAGTTGAAACCGTTTGGGAATGTTTTGTTTTTCTAGATATCTCCCATCTTTTGCTGTGGATGTCACATGAAATTGAAGGTGAGCATTTTGTAAAATGTCTGACACTTGAAGTAGATAAATATTATATATATAAATATCACGCCCCCATTATTCCTGAGTAGTTATTGGTTAAAATGGCTCCGGCTATTGAGCTTCACTTACATACAGCTTGGTGCAATATGAACTAGCAAAGTGTGATTCATCTGTTTCATTTTTGCCCAGAAACATTTCCAAGCTCAGCCTTTCGAAGTTATATATCTTTGATCTATTATATTCAGTCTGTGACATCTCTTATGTTAACTGTTAAAAGGAGGCCCATAAAATGTTCAAACAAGTTGGACAAGTTGTCTTTATGTTGTTATTTCACTTTATTGGGAAATGCTTTCTTTATCTCTTTAAATGCCCAGGTTCGTTATCCTTAAAAGCACTGTAAAAACAAATAATTGTATGAATAGGTGTCCCTTTAACTATCGTTATGAGGAGATACAGTGTGTTTTTGTGGTCACATTGCTTGCCTCCAGAACCCCCATCCACATCAATGCCCCAGTAAGATATACTGAAATAATTGCCGTCGATAATGGCAGTTCAAGCCTTTGCAAACATGTTTTTTTTCCCCACAGGGCTCGATCATTACTGCACTGAGTACAATAGCGTAGTGCCCCAAACAACCACCTTGAATCTCTCAATTATCTCCGTCCACTCTCCCTCTTGCACTCGCCTTCCCTTTGAATCTCTCTGTCCCTCTCTTGTGCCCCTCTCTCTCGTTTCTGCCACATTGTACAAAGGATGGCGCAGTAAAAATAGTTTTCCCACACAATATCTTTATTTCTCAGCTTTTTGTACCACAGTGCCACTTTTTGCTCTTGCCAAATCCATTTTTTTCTGTCATAGACACACATCCAAGTGCAAGTCTTTCTCAAACTGCATCTGTCTGCCTCTCTGATATGTGAATGTGTTGGGTCAGTGTGCCCAGGGGTTAGCCCGCTGGGGGCTGGTCCTCTGCGAATGAGAGCCTCTGCTTTCAGACACGCTGCTTTGTGAGCTATGATAAATCTGTGGGAGCTGAGTCGCTGCCTCTCCAGCTCCAGCGCTGAGCTCTGAGCCAGAGGGAGCTGGGGGACAGCAGGGCTACCAGTGGCAGGCAGCTCCACTCTCTCATTACTGAGAGGCCTGGATAGCGCTGGGCTTCTCCCGGGACCACTGACATGGAATATTTTTAGGCCTACGGTGCAGCACTGCAGTTAGGCCAGTCACACCACAATGCCCTCTTTCCTTGAGCAGCGTCTCAGCAACAATGGTCCATCTAAAGTGGGGAAACGGTGATGTTCTGTAGCCGCTTTCACACCTACATTCACAAACCTCACACGCACCGAGTCACAGTCACCAACTGATGTGGGAGAACTGGAGTTAGCAGTGAAAGTTGCAAGTCTTAATTACATAAGGCAAAATATCTCCAGTGCTGTGCAACATCAAACCATATAAGGTCTCTGTTTCCTTTCCCTCCCCCTCTCCCCTCCCCCCTCTCTTTCCATCGCTGTCCCCCCCAGAGGTTTGGTGTTCTGTAGATGAGGCTGGCGCCTTGCTCCCTCCGTCCTACATGGCTCTCTGCAGCAGAATCAATATTTGAGGACAATTTGCGCTGCGCTGCTCCCTGGTGGCTGGGGTTTGTTGCTGCAGCTCCACCCTCAGTTCCAACTATGCTAACACAGTCAGAGGAGATCTGCCAAGGATGAATTCGATATTTGACCAAAAAAACAAAAACAAAAAAAATCTGCAAAGTGCTCCATATATATTTACTGCTGCTGTGCAGGCTGGCCAGCCCTGCAGCATAGCAGACGCACACTCCTCCGCCTTAGCCAATTTATGAGAAGGAAGGCGACTGAACTCGCTAAGAGGCCTCAAGGTATCTTGGAGGGATTTCATATTATCATATTCACCTTTAATGAGGTGTTACATAGCATGCAAATTTGGCAGGCGTCAGTGCCTATCCACTGTTATATACATTGTCATTTAATTTTCTAAAAAAAAAAAACCTTCAATATCCTAATTACAAGCTGGCTTCAAAAAGAAATCTACTCACTGTATTGTGCTTACAGACACTTTCTTCGGTGTAAAAAAAAGAATCTTGTTTTTAACTGGAAGGGGATGTGTCTGTAACGTGTCAGTCGGGGTCTAACCTCCCAAATGTCCCATGGAGACTGGTTGCTTTCATCTCCACGGGTTAGCAACTGGTGGGACCCAGAGGGCAGGACTTACTGAAGCACACAAACAGCACAGAGGACTCCGCTGCAGTAGAAGATGCTAATGAGAGAGGATAGGCAGTTTGAAAAAGAATGGAAAACAGAAGAGCGACGAGCGCCCTTTAAGAAAAAAACAGAGATAGAGAGGTTTAACTATAGTGTCTGTGAGAGGGGGAGCGTGTGAAGAGTATTTTAAGTACGTCTTTGTTTATGCGCTAAACCTGGGTGGCTCCCGAGAGGCCACTTGCATCGTCAAACCAAACGCCTCCAATAGTCCATCATCACACTCGTCGGCAATTCACACAATCGGTACCTAGAGAGGGAGAAATAAAGGGATGAAACACCGTTGTCTTGGCTTATGCATCATCTTTTGTCAAGTCCAATTTGTATTAGCCTCCAGCCATATCCAGGAAATATGGGTTCAGGATTCATGTTCAGTGAGAATGGTAATCTTCAGATGAAGTGAGTCTGTCAGAGGCAGAGAGATGTGTGACAACTTGAGTCAGCTCTCGGAAAAAGAGAGCCTTTGCCATTGTGGAGGAGAACGGGCTCCACCTCCTGCTGTCTGAAACCGACATTGATTTAATATAAGCCAGACGGAGATTAGCTGATGAAGAGGATCTGATCGGTGTTATCAGTGCTGGATGGCAGTCGCCGGTCTTGTCGCTGTCACTTCAGAGGGAGCAAATCAACTCAAGCCAAAATGTTTCCTTCAACAGATCAAATCTTTTTAGCGCAGCAACCGTGACATATAATTACTCCGATGTGTGCACAAAAGCTCTCAAAAATACACCATTAAAACCTCATCTAATTGCATCGTGGCCTTTAATCATCACTCAACACAATGCAGTCAGTCCCCCCTCGCTCAGTATTCTGCTGCAGTGCATTAGATTAGAGCAACATGGTCACGTGAATTTATTGGCTACCACAGCTGGTTAGCCGTCAGGTGATGGTGTGGGGATTAATTGCATTAGCTCCACTCTCTTACCCAGCATAGAATATGTGACAAAAACACCAACAACACAGCCCATTAAAATTCAATGAAACCCAGCAAAAAAAGAAGGCAAACAATCAAAAGTGTCTTTAATATTAATTTTGCGGCAGGCCTGCGACGAGCCGATATTGACGGTGGAGTAAACCGGGGAATTCATTAACATCTTCTCCCTCACTGCTTCCTCGCGCTGAGCCGTTCCTTGCTGCGTCGTCAAACTCACTTATCTCTCTGAAGCAATTAGCCACTGGAGGCTCCATTGACCTGAGCCTTTGTTAGACTAACGGGCTACATTAGCATGGCCGTGGCCTGGCAGTCTTGGCAGTGCATGTGTCGGTGCCAATGTGAGCAGCACTGATAAAGGGGAGCCTCGAGGTGTGCATGTGTGTGCATGTGTGTGTTTCTGACAGTACAGGAGCCACATGCATATTAACTGGCCGCTACCATTCAGTCATTTGTATTGAGCACCTATATACTCTTCATGTATTTGTGTACAATACTGTATGTGTGTGTGGTGCTGTTTGCACAGGGGGGTAACTAAATGGTCAATGTAAGCAATTCATATCTGTGTGTGAATGGAATATTGTCTGCCTTTATGCTGCGGCATGCAAAAAAAAATCCAAGAGCTGAATCCACAGTAACACTGATAATGTAGACAGCAGCTATCAGACACCAGCAATATACATTTCGATACACAATATCTCCATTGTATTACTGGTATGTGGTGCAAATGCGCGGCAGAAATGACAGATTTAATTTTGCCAACTGAAGCTATAAGATCTCTCTCTCACACACACACACACACACACACACACACACACACACAAACAACAATACGATGAATTGCAGTACTTGCAGTGGAAAAGTGTTGCTTGCTGGCACTGCTGAGAGTAAACACCATAGTGTGGTGCGTGGCCTGTGGCACTCAGCTGGCAAATATGTTATAGGAAGCAGTGCTATTTAAAGCCGGTTTTTAATTTGAAGAAATTGCATTTACACTGTTGTCTCACTGTGTTACTGTCAGACATGTAGGGAGCTGCATGTATTTAAAAACACAAGAGAGAGAATCCACATTGAGTTGGTACACAAATATAAATCTGTCACACAAACGGCACCCCATTTATGCTAAGTAGAGAAATACAGTGTTTACACCAATGACAACAACGGCTAAGTATGCATGCATTATTCATAATTAATTATCCAAATGTGCTACTCCTTCCTTATTTACTAAATTAATGGTTTGTTTTCCTGAGAAATGTCTCCTGTCTGGTACGTTGGGTGGAGACACAAGGTCCTCATAAATTTCCCTGGCAGGTGAGGTATGGAGAGAGTGATGAGACAGAACAAGGGAGGTTCAAACACACAGAAACCATTAGTTCCACCGTCTCCGTTGCTTGCTGCTACAAATTTAAAATCATTACAAGCAGAGACCTTGCAAGTTCTACAGTGTTGTGTCACTTGTAGGGCAATGTGAACTCATCTCTACTCATCATATTTTGAGGCCTGGGCACAGGCCCCTGGCATCATACCAGGGGCTGCCTTTTTGTGTTGTATCTTGAGGTGACTAATGAGTGACATGTCAAAACTATCTCAGCATCAACTATTGCACATGGGACATGAACACCGATCTCCTGGGCCAAAGTCCTGTGCTTCTTGCACTCATCCTCCTCTCACGTTGCCATAAGTGGACTTTTCTTGTCTCTTTTTCTTCAGACCACATGTGTTACTCTCAATGTATAATAATTGGTTGAAAGCCTTTTGTGTCTCATACAGATGCTAAATAGTGCACCGTGCGTCAATATCTGATGTCAAGGGTCACTGTCCACTGCATTTTGGCACCCTGGGAGTGAGACCATGCGTTGTAAATTAAAATTCAAACTCCTGCCCCCCTCTTCCAGCTACAGTAGCCTCTGTTCTTGTTATTATCTCTCAGTCAGTATAGCTATAGTTTTTTGTCATTCATCTTCCTGTAGATCTGAAACATGTACATGTGGTTTTGAATTTGGATTATGAGCTAAATTGGCATCTGCTGCTGTACTGTATCAATGTTTCCTCATACAACAGTTAAGTTCAGGAAAAGAAATAAGGTGATTACATACATTTAAATAATTCAAAGTCTTCTCAAAGTTCACATGGTTACAAACGCCAGTCTCCTGGGGAAAGTCCTCTGTTTTTTTGACCCACTACCATCAGTACAAGTGTGTTACGCACAAAGTAGTATGTAGTTTTGGTGCATTACATTTGTAGGAAAATGTATTTACAGTGTTCCACAATGGTGGCACTTGTCTGTCGTTGTCGGCTTGTTTTAGGTCAATTCAGCATGTTGAATTGGCACTGAAGTTGGTGGAGCCCATTGGTGAATAAAATCCTTCTGATTGGCCGTTCAGCTCAGTGCACAAGGGAAGAAACAAAAGCAAAAAATGTTAACAAATGGCTAAAGTCAAGAAGGTGCAAGATCAAAATAAACTTGTTACATAAGGTAAGATAATTATTTTTGTAGCAATTGAGCTCTTTAGCAGAAATGGTTTGTAACAGTGTAGTTAGCTCACGGTTTGTCATTTCAGCATCAGGTTATGTTGTTTATGTGCCAACCAGCTAACTTGCGTCTTGAATCCGTCCTGTTGGTCTTCCGGTTTTCTTGTTGAGTCATGAATACAAACTATTGCCGCTTGCTGGTATGGAGAATTATTTTTTCTCATTAAGGCGCTGAACATATGTGCTGGTTGGCAGTTGTCTGTAGTCTTTGTGGTGTTTTCAAGTGCAGCTCTTCAGCCAAGACACAGGCAACATCAGGCAACACAACAGTTGGCTGCCATGAACACATGGTCTTTGATGTGGGTTTGGTGTGGCTACGTTTTAACAAATAGACTGAGTCGTGTTATGAGCTGTTAGAATGGACAGGCCCAAAGCTGGATCAATGTAAATCCTGCATCGGCCCCGGATGCCTCATTAGGTTTCGTCATTTAGTTTTTAGCAGTTTTACTACTACTACAAATTTGTTTCAGAATTTGTTCCAGTCAGTGTAGTACAAAGTTAGCAGAGTCCTGTTATCCCGTAAAACCCTGTTAATATTGTGCTCACATGGTATGGTGAATTTTTTCTCACTAAAGTTTGGTTCCATTAAATTACCACAACCTAACTGGCATACAGAAAACCTGAGGCTACGCAGTGTTTCAGTGTGTGAGTACTGGTTGGTGACTGTTTCTCTGAGCAAAATATAATGAAGCTGCAATCCATATAGTTTAAACTGGCCATGGACAGGGCCGTTGGTAATTATTAAGACAGCAGAAATTACAGTGATAAAACTGTAGAAATGATGTGGTGGTTGTAGATATTATAGTGAAAGCAGTAGTTTTGTATATGCAAGGAAAATTATTGTTTTTGTTAAAATTACTCACGTAGAAAAACAGATGAAAGAAACCCTTAATAAGAGATTGCATTACACAGCCATTACAGAGGCTGGTAGCCTGGATATGACATCAAGACTTAAGCTGCCTTTGAGGTTTTTGCAGTGAGCCACGGCTATGGGATATGTTGCACACAAAAGAATGGATGTGCTTTGAAAATAATGGCTGCTCGATGTTTAATATCTAATATAGTATATACCCATTTAGTTTGGAATATGGACAGAGGAACATGTTGAAGCTTTGCAGGAAAAATCCACTCTAAGAGGGAGCTATAGGGACAGAGGCTTGCCAAGTGAGGGGGTGGAACTTCTTTATATATTTAAGGTATACATTGAGAAATGATACTCATAGTTTCTGACCACCAGCTACCCTGCTGGTGCTGTAGAGCCGGCTTATATTCAGACACATATTTTCAGAGCCTCCTAAGCGTGGCTGCACATCTGCCGGCACTGGCAGCCAGATGCCATGGCCTCAGCCAGACCTCAGCCCAGCCGACAAGCTCCATGGGCGGTGACTGGCGTCTCTCCTCGCGTTCTGTACCCTGTTCGCCCTCAGAGCTCAGGGCTATCCGCTTCTACGGCTGCGTCTGTGCCAGCCTGACAGATGCCCCGTCAGCGCAGATGTGGGGGGCAGCGAGGGATGGCAGGAAGGAGCTAAATCACTGTGTAATCAACGTGTGTGGTTGGGAGGTGATGGGGGCTCAGCGGGCACGCAAACATTTACAATTGGCCAGGCAGTCCTTGTAAACAGGAGTGGTTGTACAAAAGAGGCAGGTTGAATAATTGATAGGATGTAAGAGGATCTGGCTTTGGGGGATTTTGGAGCATTGATTCTGGCTGAGAGGGAGTGAGCAGGAGGTAGAGAGAAAGGCTTTCCTGGTGCTAACCTTTATAAATGCTTTTCAGTTTCCTTTAGCCCTTACCTCACCCAGCCTTGGTGATTCTGTGCATGCCAGGTATAGTTTTTCCTGTTGACCTCCATTCCTTTTTCAGACTCTCTCTGTGTTCTCCTTTTGTAATGTTTTTTTCTGTGTGAAATGGCGGGTAAGCCATCATGCCAGTGCATGAAAACAACATAGCCAGGGAGAAACAAAAGAGCAGATGGCCGCAAAGAGCAAGAGAGAGAGAAAAAAGAAAGAAATGATAGAATGGGAAAGATGAAGGACAAATAGCACAAGGAAAAGAGGAGGGAAACAAACAGACAAACAGGAAGAGTAGAGTGAGATAGCAAGAGGGAAAAAAATGATAGTATGTCAGTAAAAGGGTAGAGAGAGGAACACTGTCATAGCAAAACATTTCATTCTGTCCGCCTCTGGCACAAAATGTCAGACAACAACTAATATAAGCGTGTGAGATTTCCCCACTTTACCTGGATGAAAGTCGTTAATAATCCGCTCCCACACATGCCAAAACATACATACATGCACACACACCCCGCCGATGCTGTGGTAACCCTTTCATCTCGCCAGCTGCAGGGCTCATAAAATGAGCTGATATAAATAAATTCACCAGCTTGGTTTCAAGCCTTAGTCTGCCAACAAACACACACACACACACACACACACACACACAAATGTGCAGACACACACACACACACACACACACACACACACACACACACACACACACACACACACACACACAAACATGCACTGTTTCCCAGCCTCTTTTGACTTTGCACACTTCACATTCGCATCATGTCCGCAGACTGAGAAACAAGCTTATCTGTGGTTGTTTCACTTGAGCTGTACTTTGCAGGAGTAGGAGAAAATGTCTTGAAGTCTTATTCTCATCTCATCAAACAGAAGAGGTATCAAGATGTGACATTTCTCAACACTGGTCACTGGTAAAAGCGCTGCTGCCTTGTTATTGTTGAGGAAGTGATGGACACTCGCTTCCATTCAAATGCAAATTTCTCTTTGAACAAAGTTGGACAGCTGTACCATAAGGTGCTTTGACTGTATACCGCCTGTTTTTTTTTTTATCAGAATACATCACAAACGTTGCTCTTGCATATTGTACAATACAACGTCTGAATAATTTCTACTTCAAAGTCAGACACATTCACATTTTTCCTTCGTGACTGCAGTAATTCAAAGTCCTGGTCTTGCCTTACCGTAAGACTTTGCAATTAGCTATGATAGCTATGCTAATGCTTTCCCTCCTCTTGGCAACTCTTTGGTTTCCTACGGAGCTCGTGTGTCTGGGGAAAGTGAATAGAGACAAGGCTTTTTTTTTGGACTTTGTCTTGCTCCGGGATTTGCTTTATCTTTACTTCAAATGAGACCAATTTTGTGCATGAAGTAACTGAGAACAGTGGGTGGCTTTTCCCAGACAAGAGACATGTGTTTGTTTGGCATTGGGTGGGTGGGTTACATCATCTAGCTGTCCGCCTCATGGCCATGCGCTCCTCTGTGCCGACACAAAGACAACGCGCTAAGACCATCATCAGAGGAAATTAGCTCAGTAGCGTTGAAAGCGCTCGCTTCTCACAATAGCCAGTGGCCATGCTAAATCATTAGCCTGTCACTTCGTTGGGGTTGAGTCCAATTATTCTCTCAATCCGCCTCCAAACCAAATTGCATTATTGCAATTATATCCATTGCATGACATACTGTCACACCGAGGGTATATGAGATAGGGGAAGGAAGAGAGGGACTGAAAAGAAAAAAACAAAAAAACGAAAGAGATGGAGGGGGGAAATAATTTTGGTGGCATTATCAAGCACTGGGGAACATCTCACTGTTTGCAAGCTGGCTCTATAAAAGGGCATATTGATTATGCTTTCTGCTGTAATGGACATTTGTAAACATCTCTCCCGATCACCCTTTATTTCATTTTTCTCGTTGATTAAGATGCTTCCATTCCAGACTTTCTTATGGGACCTGTTCATGTTACGTGTTACATACTTTCTCCACTTCCTCCTCTCTCTGCATCTACCTAACTCTCTCCTGTTGAGTCTCTCACCGCAGCTTTTGCTGTCACAGCACTCTTGTCACCAGGCTGTCAGTGCTAATCATAGCACTGCTGATCATTTTGCATCAGATCATTATCCAGACCTTACGCTCTGATGAAGTCCGAAGAGTAATACAGCGTGTTCATGTCAGACTCTGCTGCCAGTTCTCTTGGTGTCACCTGCTTGAACTGTAGATCACATCTCCTGCCGAGAGAGTCAGCGCTGCCACTGGGATGTGAGAACATCATACTGAGATGTTCCGCGGTTACACTGACTGACTTTTATACTACTGCACTCCAATTTCCAGCTGGATACGCATATCGGCTCCCAGTTGCAAAAGTGGACTCCAGATTATGTCAGAAAATAATATTTCTGCTTTCTCACTATAAGATTAGGATCAGCACTCTGAGGGGAAGAAAAGTTAATAATTGCAGCAAAAGCTTCACTGTGCAGTTTCTGAATCTCTAACAGACAGTTTTTTTTTTAACTTGTTTCTTGTACTGGACCACTGTGTGTGTGTGTGTGTGTGTGTGTGTGTGTGTTTGTAAGTGTGCCCTTCTGTGAGTGCTGGTGTCTGTCTGCAGTGAGACCTTGGACCCAAATGTAATTAGACTTGGTAATGATGTGGCCTGTTTACAGCTTAAGCCCTCTGCTAATGATAAATGCACTTGACATATGTAGTCCAGACTACACTTCAAAAAGAGAGTGTGGGACAAGCTCCATGTCAGTTAGTCAGCCAGCGGTAATGTATCATTCATTTACATCCTGGATCTGGTGCACAGAGACACATGTCCTCAGAGAGGTTTTGGACTGACCGCAGTTTTGACAGCTGACTAATCGACTCTGGAATCATGCACACTGCAGAAAACCTAAAACTTACTAAGAAATCTGTTCACAGTGATACAGCTATAATAAATGTTTCACAGCTGTTGCTTTTTTTTCTGTGTTCGTGCTCAGATAAAATGTTTCTATATTTCTCCAGTGTTGAAGCAGTTAGTTTAAATTGTAATAAATAACATTTTTCACTTGGTCTCACAGAAATGTCCTTGAGACACACACAAACACACACACACACACACAAACACACACACACACATATATATAAAAGAAAGCAAAATAAAGAAAGAGAGAGAGAGACAGATGCCATGCTATCCAGACCCCTGACCACCTGCTCTCCCTCCTTGCTTGCCATCCTGCCTGCGGGTCACTGTGGACACACTCAGCAGACCTCCACTTAAATTCCTTGAATCCGACTGAAATGCATGTTCCCCCTCATTAATCTACTCAGCATGCATGTGTGTGTTTGTGTGGTAGTGTGTAGTCGGTCATGCATGTACGGTGCTGTGTGTGTCCTTGTGTGCGTGTAAAGAAGCTGGTCTGGCCCCCCAGGGGGTGAGATGGTGGGATGGTCGGGGCTAGCTGCGTGGTGATGTGACAGCGCTGGGGCAGTGCAGGGCCAGTTGGTGCAGCTCCATCTGTGGCCCTTCTGTTCCTTCACCAGCTGACCTTTGACTGTCTTTAGGTGTTACATGACAAGGATATCTGAGCTGTGGCCCTTTAGGGCTGCTCATGCTGCAGACTCAGTATACACACAGAGGTTATCTTGGTCATGTGAATGTGCATGAAGTGACTCCAGAATAAATCACACCTCCTGCCAAAGGTCAAATGACTGTTGGATTTAGGAGTCTGTGTATGTGTATGGATGGGTGTTTCTGAA
This sequence comes from Plectropomus leopardus, assembly GCF_008729295.1. NCBI lineage: Eukaryota > Metazoa > Chordata > Actinopteri > Perciformes > Serranidae > Plectropomus > Plectropomus leopardus. Next base: position 16,563,857 of record NC_056464.1, on the reverse strand, counting down.
TAAAACTGAGAGGGGCTTTGATTCACACTTGACACTGTGCTAATGAGAGGAAAAACTGTCACTTCACAGTGCTAATTTGGGTGTAATATCCCAAAGTCAGCCAATCCACTGAGGAGAGGAGAAAGAGAAAATTAAGCATCTGCTTCATTTCCCTAACTGGCCGTAGCCAGACTCATTAACAAGAACTATGCTCATACAGAGAGGCTCCATCCAAGCTAGGGTCCTCATAGAAACATGCACACAGCCAGTTAAGTAAAGCACGTAGCAGATTATAAAGTCTGCATCACAGCTCACCTCCATTCGCAGAGTCACAGAATCTGAATCTCACTTGGAAATCACACAGTGCCGGCAGATTAGTGACGACCAATGACATTAACTTGAAGTAACCCTTCATAATATCAAAGGGACTGATGTTCCAGACATTACTGCAGACGTGTGCTTCCAATCAGTATGAACATCCTTCATTAACCTCTGTGGTGATGATGGTGAGCTGCAAGGCCAGCTTAAACAAAGCTGCCTATCAGGCTGCTGAGCTGCCTGGAAACATTTCTGGGTCACTGAAAGTGAGAGCTGAGCTCATAACAAAATGGAGGCTGTTGTCACTGTGGAGCGGTGGAACAGATGGGGTGCAGAGACCGTTTACAGCTGCAGCAATGGCAACATTTTCAGTTAAAGAGGTTAGTTAGAGTCAGAGGAATCAATTAGCTTTTGATGGGGCGAAGTCCTTAAAATTCATTAGTGACAGCCTAATTACAGAGGAACAATGGGCTGATAATTACATCTGCAATAATTAATACACTTATTGTAACAAAAGGAGCGTTGAGAACACAATCATCTGCTAATAGCTTATTACTGAGTTGATACGATCAGCAATTCTGTAATGAGAGCAGACAGAGCTAGAAAACTTGGGCCCAGTGTGGGAAAGGATAGAGACTGTTGTTACAGGTTTCTAACATCAACACATTTCTCCAAGAGCCCGAATGTTGGCAAAGAAACACATGGTTGTCAATGAACTAACAGAAATACTTAAAGGGATAGTTTGGATTTATTGAAGTGGGGTTGTATGAGGAACTTATCCATAGTCAGTGTATTGCATACAATAGATGTCAGCCTGCACGCCTCACGTTTGGAGAAGCAGGCTGGAGTAATGACACAGAAGTTAAGCAATGTACTGATGTGAAGGAGGGTAACAACAAAACTTTGTTTAGCCACCTGGAAACCTAATTATCAGTTTAAAATAATAAGATAGAAAAACGTGACGTCATGACAGCGATAGACCAGCAGTTCCCAGCTAAAATGATTGTTTTTGTCAGTGGAGTCTTGCAGCTTTCACAGGAGCATAGATGGGTTAATGCTGTTGTTAATGGCCTTCTGTCAGAAAGGGCTGTTTACAGAAAGGTAAATCAGTGAAGATATTCTTTATATAGGGTTCACATAAACTGCTATAGATTTCTTTTTGATGGGACTTCTTTAAGGTGGCTGTGGTATATTTTGTTACTGACCTTTGCATACCTTCTTGTCATTAGTCTGTGCTAACAAAGTATTTAGCATTTATCAATTTTACTCAAAGCGAGAACATCATTGTAGCTTTGAGGAGTATAACTGCTAACCTGAGCTAACACATCCACAGATATTGAGGGCTGAGATGCAAATGACATGAAATACCTTCACAATTGTGTCCTCTGATGACAGACAGGGAGTTGATAGGGACAGTGGGGATGGCAAAGTCTGGAACGAGAGCTCTATGTACACAGGTGATCGTACACACCCATCCCAGAACCTTGTGAGGAAAATATTTATCAGTGCGATACCCTGGAGGCGCCTCATTGTTGACGCTGGATCCCAAGTGGATGCCAAGTAAGACTTGGGCAGGAGACAAGGTCATCCTTGACTGCAGGTAAGTCATCCCAGCTGTTGTGTGCATCTTTTTCAGCTGAAAAAAATGTTGATCCACATGTTGATGTTACAAATGTTTACACAGCTGGCACTGGGTGGCATTTTGGTGGCTTTATGTTGATTGGCCAAAAAAGTACATGCACATCTAAATAGACTGCAGAAAACGCTGAACACTGGGTAATCTTAGAGTACAAAAAAGGATCAAACCTGGCAAATACAACATCAGTGAAGTAGTTTTAAGTGTTTTCTAATCAGAGTTTGTTTGTTAACCAAATTGTCATTAAGTCTGGGAATTAGCATGTTTATATTTTTATTAGTTTGTGCCTCTAAAATATTTATAATATGTAATTTTTTCAATGCAGTTAACTAACACACACAAAAATTCTGAATTGGTGATCATTTAAATCACATAGCCTCGTATTTTAATTGCCTACAATACACCAGAGTGTCTGATATGTGTCTGATCCTTCCATACTGAAAGGTCCCATCAGTTCAGTTTTGTATTGATTTTATATTGAAAGAGCATTACAGATTTATTCAGAATGGTAGACTACATTTAATTTTCAGAACTAACAATCATGTGAGGAAACCAACTGCTTACCAGCACCAGCTTTCTCATACTGCATGTACAAATAGGCTGGTACTACAAACTGTACTACAAGTAGTTGTACAAGTTGTGGCTATATTATCTATATAATTTTATATTTGGTTACATTTAATTTAATTACAGCATGGTTATGTCATTCATATTTATCTGCTGCTGACTCCTGTTTAGCATCAAGTAAGTTGAATAATTGTATCATTATAGAAATGCAATAGTTACACAAGAGTGGAAGCATACTATTTTTATCTGTAATTTTAGCGCATAATAGCCTACTTTTTAAAATCACAAATATTTTGGGATGCACTGACACATTTCAAGCGTTGCAGAGTTTAAATTCCCAATAAAATGCTTGAAAAGGGAACAAAACAAGTTGATAATCAGAGGTTGTGGGAAGGTGCTGTTGTGTTTGCGGCCGCAGGAGGGCAGAGCACCAGGTGTCACCCCGGAAGAGTTCAATACGTAGGCTACGTCGTTCACTCGCGGGGCGTAAGTGGGCACGAGGACAGCGAAACAGCGGTTGCCGGTTCAATTGAATATTACAAGAAATGAACAATAATGCGTCGTTATTTGGTGTGGCAATTCAGTGTAGTTAAAATGGATGCTTCTGGTTTAGTTAATCACTCGCGTCAGTCAATTAATGACTCATTTAGTGCACCTGCAGGTAAGCGCGCTAAGTGATGCAAATCAAACGCACCCAAAGTAAACGCGCGCACGCTACATGTAGCTAACATGCTAAATGCTAAATGCTAAATGCGGATGATGGACATGAACAACCTTTACCTTCATTGAACTGTGGACGGACTTTGTGCTGTTTGTGATGGGACTGCAGAGCCCCATTCAGTACAACACGCTGGAAAACTGAGGAGTGGGACACAGAGACTGGGACTGCGGGACAGACAGGCTGAGTGGACTGGCTTTGAGAATGGACAAGCTGAGAGGAGGACTTAAAGGGTCTGAAGACTGAAGCGCAGAGTGACATTCAGACCGGTGAGTCTCCGTCAGCACTCTCTGAGTGCTGTTCAGCTTTGTTTCTTTTGGGCTGCTGCGGTTTTTAAGTGTATTTCTTTATCGCTGTGTCTCCATTTTGTGTGCTTTGGTAATGTTTCATTTTGCTGTTGATTCTGTAAGAAGTGCGGCGCTATTTTTTTGTTTTCTGCTTGTTTTTATGAATAAGTTATGTGGCTTAATGCTTGTAGCACCCGCTGTGGTCCATATAGGCCTAGTTTTGAGTTATTGTATCCCAGTTTTCTTTCATTGCCTGAGTTTTGTCCCTTTTTCTGCTGAATTCTAGTGAAGCTAGTGCCTGGAAGATCGTTTCATATCTTCAAAAGCTTCAAAGTGCTATAAATGGACTTTATTGTTGGTTTGGACATCAGGCCCCTGATGCATAAACTCTGTGTGGGTTCATTACCGGAACACTGTGTAGCCTTCAGTAGTTGTGGTTATGCGCGGTTGTAGCTATTTAAAGTGTCAGTAGCACTCAGACCATAGATATACTTGCTTTGAACTACATGTTTGGATGCACATGATGGCTTCCTTGCTCGTCTTGTATCCGTTTTGGAGTTGTTCACATCCTCAGAGAATAATGTGTCTGCAAGATATACAATTCACCATGCATTTGTGAATTGTATCGTTCAGTGGGGCTGCTTGCGATTGGTCTGACTTTTGTTTTGGTGGAAACTTTGGTGGACTCAGGACCAGAATGACATCACCAGCAGTGGCTGTATCTTGGATTATAGTTTCATTTAAGCATAGTGGGGGTAAGTGGGGGTGTGTTGTCTGTCTTAATATTCAGTCTATGGGTCTGAGTTGTCTGTTTTCCCCTCCTAGTGGTAAGTACAAGTACAACAGTTATAGTTATAATGCAGCTGTTGTCTACGCGTGCATCTCCTGCCTAATTCTGCATGTTTTGCAAACCCTCGTAACGCTCAGATGTCAGTCATTATTATTAAATGTCAGAAGGATGATCAGTGATTCATTCATTGCACTCATGTTGAAGCAGACTTTACATTGTGCCTTACTCTTCAGGATAATAAACGATCATTAACAGGGAGATGATGGCTCAAAAAAAAATCATCACTCCACTGATATTAATTTTTATAAATGTACCTTTGATCAGTATTTTACAAAAGTGTATAGACTGCAAAATGCCAACACAATCAGTGAAACTGGCAGACAACCTAAAAACAATGTTACCTGTTTCTCATTTTATATTTAATCTCCTCCTTATCATATCATCTGCAGCATCTCTTCTAAAACTGTGTGTACGCCTGCTCTGAAGTCTGTGTGAGACGTGCACATTGCACATTCCTAATACCAATTTATGTGTGGGAAAAGGCATGCGCACGTTTTTTATGCACACAAATCATTTAAGCGTTTCGCTCCAGGGCTCATATTGCTTATGTTGTTCCACTAGTGTATATGTTGACATTTATGTCTACATTTATTTTGTTGCCTAAAGGTATTCTTTAATTTAACTGCAGCATAATATATTATAATAACAGCATCAAGTACTTTTTTCACCTCTGCAGCTCCAGCAATTTTGCTCGTTTATCTTTAATGTAGGGAAAGTGATTTATTTCTTTTTTGTATTATTTCTATTTTAGAACCCCCACCGCCGCCTCAAGAGTACAGGAAAACTTGTTTGGAATAAAGATTCATTGGCGGAGTTAAAGCCAGGTCCATGTGCATTCTTACTGATGCCCCGCAGCGTTCACAATCTAATTAACCAGCTATCCCAGACAAGATGTTAAAGCCCCAATAACAGCATGACAGGAAGCCTTCTTGATGTCTCTATATGGCGAGGCAAAAATGAATGCCATAATAGACACCACTAATTATCTTTGTAATTTTTGCCATTTCTTCATGAATCCTACAGTTCTGCACAGCACTTTCCATCTTGCTGATAATTTAAACCCATGAGAGGAGGGTCCTTTTTTAATTGATTGTTTCGTGCTTGGCAGGTAATGCATAGGAAACCCTGGGCCGTGATCAAGGGTACTCATAAGATAGTGTAATAGCAGAAGATGTCCGCAGGGAAAATCATAAACTATCTCCTCATTATTACCTCGGCACACCTTCGCTTGTGTGAAAAGGTGTCGTCTGCTGCAGTGTAAATGTATGAAAAGCACATGAGATCAGACTGTCTGCCCCACTCTCAGCTGCCTTGACAGATGTCAACATGTGAACGATTGTCCTTGGGTAAACCTCCAGTGTGTTCGGGATATGTGGCTATATATGATGTAAGCTGTAGGAAATGAGGAGTCCTTGAGAGAACTTGAGGCTTTATTTGAAAAACTTGTCATGTTTGCTTGCGATCAATGTTGGTACTGTTTTCAACATTCAAGAGGCAAACACATCAATGTCTAAAATAAAGCAGTGCATTAGAAAAGGATGGAAATATCAAAAAAAGTATGTAAATTACAATAACCTTAACATTCAAAACACTAAGGGGTAGAGTTATAGCCAATATTTTTGTGTGACATTTAGGGACTGCACTCCAAAGATTTTAATTTTTTTGCATTTGCACATGTGAGCTAAAATATGTTGTGTTTAGCAGTATAAAAATCAGAAAAAGCTCATTTTCACTCTAGCCTGAGATTACGTTAGCCTCCTACACCTATTTGTTTACATCATGAATTGTTTTTTTTAGCAGAAGACAAGCATGTCATTTTTGTATATGTACTGAGAGATTACTCGTATAAGAAATCTTTGAAAAAATCCATGAAAATATTTTTTTTGGTAGACACAAATGTCAGACTAATTTTGCTATGCATTTAAGACATGCCAAACTCACATATTTTCAAAGAGTTTTAAAGTGCTTACAGGCTTAATTCAAAACCTGAAAAACAGCACTGTATTAAAAATGTTTGTGTGAATATGTAGAAAATAGGTCCTGGAACAAGTTGCTGTCTGCAGTATTTAGAGCATCTATATAGCAGAAACATTTACTAGCTATGTAAAATATAATGGCGTATTGGCGTCCTGAGCAGAGAATGAAGTAATGCTTCCTTTTGTGTGTTTTGTAATCTGAGTTTCACTGTAGATGGTCCAGCAATGAAAGCATGTGAATGCATTCATTGCATTGAATTCAACCTCTCCTGCGTCTCAAAACAAAAGTCCCGATAATGTTTCTGTCCACAGAATCCCCTCAGTTAATGACACAAAGCTTTTTATTGTGAAATATCTGCAGGACCTTGTTGTTGAGGATGCAGTGGCTGCATGACTTTAGAAATAAGTTGAGCATGTGCTTTTATTTGCAGAAATACACTAGTCACACCAGCAGGAAGCTCTGCAACGACACTGTCAGTGTAAACACACAAGCATGCAGGTTGCAGCAGTTCAGAGAGATTGCCGTCATACGCTGCATGCAGATTGAGTCCAACTTCTTTCTGATGTTGTTTTGAGGTCTGGTGCCAGCTGGGTGTGTCCCACTGGCCAGCTTATGGTTGCTGCTCTGCACTGTGCTCATATGGCTGTTATCTCTGATAACGGTTTGGCAGGCTGGTGGTGTCATGGAAGTGTAACACCCACTCTCCAGTTCCTCCTAGGTTAACACCGGCAGCCTTGCCAGCAGTATTGTTTTTGTTAGCATTGTTCGCACTATTAGCTACTAGCCTCCAGCTCAGCCACCTCCATGTTGAGAGCTGTGTGCAGACAATCCTGGCTCAGACTCATAGTCACGCTCTGAATGCCGGATAGAGCTTCTTTAAGTCATACACAATAAATTATGTCTGTCTAGAAGGTGCTTTTCTTAGTGCCCCTCCCCTCTCCTTTGGTCTGGGTTTGATTCATATTGTTGGATACAATATTTTAATCAAGGACGATTCAGTTGTCTTGTTTTTTTTCTATTACAGTAACTGTCTCAAAGGTTTTCAAAGGATGGCATTGGACAAGAAAACAGGTGCACGTCAGTGAGGGCCCTGCTATCACGTAGTTCACTTTATCCCCTTTCGTTTGTGTAGTGTGTCTCTTTCTTACTAACTTCTCTTCACTTGCTCACCTACACAACTTAAAAGACAAACAATATCACAACCTATTCACTAGGATTAGAAAAACATTCGAAATAACCTGAAGAAACCCTGGGCAAGACAACAAAATATGGGAAACCAGTTTATATTGAAAAAGATCTGTGCTTAGTGAAGAATAGAACAAAATAGCAAAAGAAAGACATAACATGACACTGTGGAAGGTCAGAAAATGAACAAAAACAGAGAAGAGAAAACAGAAATAGTGAAAGTCTCTCCCTGACAGGGTCATGGTACAACAGTCTCCTGAACAGCATCACCAGTGTAATGAAGCACAGTCTGGCAGAAGAAAGAACTTTTGTTCGCGTCAGTGAGGGCAACACCTGCAACTGCTGCCAGGAAGAGCACCGTGCCGATGAAGGGCTTTGGCTGGCGGCGGTGACCAAAGAGTCAATGGCAGCATCTGCATCCACTGCCAAGCGGCAGCCCTGGTGTCCGACATCTGGGAGAGGGGAAAAATAGACAGCAGGGGCAGACACATTCAGCCCTGCACATGCACACAGACTACAATCAATCACTGAATGTGCAAATACAGCAGCAGGGAAGACGCTTACCGTCAGAGGTTCAAACTGGTGCTGCCTTTTTAAATTATGGCTCCCTGTAATCATGAGACTCCTCTGCTGCCCAGGGAGTCTGAGGTGAAGCAGACGTAGCCTAAAGTTTAGTTTATTTTCACTTCCCCACGTCCTTATTTGAAGCACCAGCGGTCTTTGCTGCACTGAAATGAGTAGAAGTCATTACTTGTATTGACCTTTTGGTTTCTGCTAGCACATCTTGTGCAGCACTGCAGGAGGCTGTTGGGAGGCAGCAGACTGAGTCATGGATAGATCGGACTGTGTGTCTGCCAGTCTGTCTGTCTATCAGACAGGTGTATTGACTTTCATTCATGGGACATATCTCGACGTTTGCTCAGGGTAAATGTTAGAGCTATGACTATGCTTGACTGATGCTGTAGCTCTCCCTCAAACAAAAGTAAATATTCCCCTCATGAGCAGCCCATGGCCAGGTAGCAGCTCGCTGTCAGTGGGACATTCATGTCTCTATTACAACTGGCAGGGCATGACACAGCTCAGCCAGATAGCCTGACTGCTATTTACACCTACTCACATCCTACATGCTGTATTTCTGACAGCTAGACCTGTTTCCACCTCCAGCTCCATCCACTTCTCGGGGAAAATATGTGTACAGACTTACAGTATGTATCATCATGTCTGGTCACTACGGTTAATTATGTCCATCATTTTCTTGTGACCTCACCCTTATTTTTTCACCATTCTTGTCATCATTTTTAGCCTGTCAAAGCCAGCCCACGCTTCCTCTGCCTCTGTCACTGATGTCTGACAAGGCCATGGCAAAATTAGCTTAGCAAAAGACAAATATTTTTTTCAAATTGGTTGTATATCAGGTGAATGATAACTTTCTGCTTTCACCAACCATTCCTACATGTGTTGGGTTGAAATAGGCTTTCAAACTAATCAAACTGGAAATACATGGTTTGGTGATCTGGCACCAGTTTCAGTTTACTCCTAAAGCATCCACTTTCTGAATAAATTCTGACCGGAAACGGGCTATGTAATTGCAGAACCATTTTTCACTTTACATCTGCGGACGTTTCAATAGATGTGAATGAAGTGTAAGAGTTTCAAAGTGCGGTGGGATGCGTCTCTCTTTAAACACTTCCAACAGTTTGTTGAATGGTCATGGAGATAATTGACGAGGCTACATCAACTCTACAGCGGATGTTTTCTAGACTCAAATCTTGTAAACTGAACTCACAAGTTGTGTTTTGGCTTTGTGAAGCTACAACATTCATGTACTGATAACATTTTCTTTGGTAGCTCAGCTACTTAAATATGCAAAGACGTTTGTAGACACAGCTTTACAAGTGAGTGCACTTGGCACCATAAAATGCACCAAATGTATCTGAAACTCATCTACTTGTGTCGTGCACTGTTGCAAAGCTGTAGCTTAAAAAAATAACTTTGTCATATTTGCTGAAACTGTTTATAGTCACAAAATACTAAATGAAACAGATTATCTGTGGACAAAAAAAAATCATATTTCTCTGCCTGCTCTTTTGCCCTGTAGTCCTTCTATGCCAATCGTACATGTGAACTGTTGTCAAACTGCCAAATTAGGCAGCGCTGATCAAATATGCAAGAATCTGTTACTTCATTGCCTAATTCGTGCCTCAAATGTTTTCTGAATAATGTATCAGTGTACTGTAAAAAGTTGCTTGGGAAATAGTACCTAGTACCTAAGACCACCCACAATCTGGACCAACTGTCTCATTTTACAGTTAAACAGTACGCTAAAATGTGTTTCTGACAACATTTGTGGTGAGAAGTGGACAATGCAGAAACAGAACCTTGATGCATATTTGATCTGCACTGGCTAATTTGACAGTTTGACATTAGTTTACAGCAATGATTAAATGGATTGATTGCTGGGTTAGAGACTTCTTGCCTCTGATTGGCTGCATTTGAGCACCAAAGCAGATTTTAACAATTACATTGGAAGAAGAAGAAGGAAGACAAGTAGTGGGTATTTTTCACAGATTATCAGATTATCCTGTACTTCTTTTAGAATATGGTGACAGTTTCAGCAATGATGACACAATGTCATTTTCATAAAAGTTACTTTTCCTTTAATCAGGTGAAGTTATGGGATTTTTAAATGAGAATCAGTCAGTGGTTGGGTTAAATTACAATGAAGTCATCCCGTTTCTGTATTTCTTACATGTACATGTATATGTATATATATAATATATATATATATATATGTGTACATATGTTTAGCTACAGTAAATCTATTTTAGATTCTAGACTATTAATTGAGGATTTATGTTTCTCTCTTTTAGCAATATATATAATGAATATGTTTTATGGCTTGACCTAAGTGCCTGTTTTTTTTACAGTAGTGACATGGCACTAGTCTTTGTCTTTGTACTCAAAATATATTTAAGTTAAATGCCAGATTTTTCCAACAGTGGCCTGTTACATGACTGTCTTTTTCATTTTGTATATTTTGTAGTGATTTTCTGAATAAGTTGTATCTTTACAATTCGGTAAGCACACTTAGCTGCACTCTCTCGATTACAGAAAGCTTTTATTCAACCTTGATGAATGTCGTTTCTATAAATACCCATGAATATGCAATTACGACGCATTGTAGGCATGTCTCAGCACATACATGACATCCGTTATATGAAATGGATAAAGAGCTGGTGTTGCCGTGCATATCGCTCTCTGCTTATGACATCTTAATTAGCTGCATCTGCACTGGATCACCGCAGTAAGTGTGTGTGACAAACTCCCCAAGTCAGTGGAGTCTGCAGGGACTTGTTTCTAATGGCTGTTGACTATTTCTCATTCTGTGGCTGGTCTCACTGCAGTCCTTGGAGGTTTGGTTCCCCCACGTGCTCACTCTCAGGTCAGGCCGTGACCTTGTCAAGCCTACACACCTGGGAGATTAAACAGAGGGAGGGCCGGTAACAATGGGAATGCTCTGGCTCCTGGGAGAGAGTGTTATCATGTGTTTGGTCTTCATAAGTGTGCCTGTGTGTATATATGCATATGTGTGCAAATGGATAATTGGTTTTATTGCAGCTGCATTCATGTCTGTGTGTACCTGTATCCTGTGGCATGTGTATGACAGATCCACCTTAGCCCCCATTATACTTTGCATGAATTATGGACGCAACTCAGAGGGCTTTTACAACATAAGACACCCTCTTTACCCGCACAGACGTGTAATAGATGTTGTGTGTAAAGGAAGGACCAACATAAAAAGAATCATTAAAAAAGCAATCAAAATGTATCAGTAATATCACCTGTAAAATACAAAACTCTAGACATTCATGTATGTGAAAAAAGTATGGCAAATCAGTAAAACGTTCTCAGCCTTGATGTCTTAACACATAATTCAGAGTATGCTGCTGAGTTTATTTTATAACAGGCAATTTTCTAATGTAGGCTGAGAATGCAGTCAGACAGTGAAAGACAGGAATATGATGTACTGACGTTAAGTGACAACAGACCTGTCATTCTAGGTGCCATTCTTTTTCACAAATTCTGATTTAATACCTCTCTGTTATCAAAACTTTTTTTGTTTATTATTCATTCCAAATATGTGAAAACGAATGCATTAGAGCAGGGTGTGCACAAAAATACAGAACAAATTGTGTCCAGCATTGACTCAGTACAGCACAGTGCATTTTATTTTTAAATGTTGGACCATCTGGTACATCCTAGGTGATGAGAACTGTACCGCTGGTTTTAGGGACAATTTGTTTTCATTCTGGTTGCACGTAAAACAGAGTTTCTCAAAGATATTTTAGAAAATGCGAGAGGCAAGACTCAAACTTGTGATTTCTTTGAGTATAAAGTCTGGAGCTGCTTCATGGACAGTGAATGAGAGCCTTATTTTGTGTACCCACAGACTGTTTTTTTAAATACCCAAATAAGCTCTATTATATTGTAGAAAAGGAGCCATACACTCTCAGTGTCATCAAGAACATCTTTCACAGGTCATTTTCTATGGAGCAGCTCCACACTTTATATCCTATGACATTACAAATGTGAGTTTTAGCACCCCAGTGTTTTGATTTGGAGTTGTTGACGATTATTTTTTTATTATTTTTTTGTCTTAGACTAAAGGAATAACATCTATGTTGTTTGAAAATGGGCATGATTCTCCTTTAAATATCTGCTAAAAAAAAGCAGTATATGCTAAATTTAAGGCAAATTACTTTTGAAGAGTACTGACACTGTCTGCTAGCTACCAAAATGAGTTCCTTAGACTAAACATAGACTCAGCCAGTGGGACTAAGTCGTTTACTGCTACCTTAGCTGTTTCACCCATAATCATTTCTACAGTATCATCCTCAAGAATATGGTGGATGCATTTAATCATGTATTACATGTTTCTGTAGCTGCTTGTGTATACCTTCTGTGCACATGTGGGCACAATAACATCTGTACACACATGCTGCAAATGGGTTTAACTCCCCAGCAGCTATCTGTGATGTTTGTGATGGACATCTCTCTGGCAGAGGCGTTGAAGCTCAAAATCATCATATGCTTCTTGAAGATAGAATTTAATATGAAGCAGGGGGATTGCATCATATATATACCGATGTTTCTGTTATTATGTCTACCCTCTGGAGGGATGAGCACAATAACTAACAATATATACACCTCCCGTCCAACTTACCTGCCCAAATATAGGGCAAATCAATTTGAATTCACTGGAGGAATAAAATACTGTTTGCTTGCTGCTACTCAGTTTTTCATTCAGCATCACCTGGAGAGAGCAGGAGGTGAACTGTGTCACATTACAATGACAGCATAGACAGGGCATACCCTTATTTTATAAACCTTAATCTCCATGCTTGTGGATGTCCTATGAAATTTGACCTTTTGAGCCACAGGGAAGGCTCTTTATGTCCCCGAAAGGGGGATTGCACCACCCATTGTTCAATCCGGTGGCGCTTTGATTAAATCCCTGTCCTCATCTTTTACTCTTTTACTGCTCTGATACATCACACAATGTTCTCAGCTTCTTATAGGTTCACATTGTGTCCGAAATGTAGATTGGTTTAACCTTCACCTCTGTAAGAGAATATCCTTGTAAACACGTGTCTATTTATAATGGTGTTCAGTTATTCAGTGATAACAATAATGTAACGTTGATATTGATTAACTTCACATTAACGTCTGTGACTATGTCACAAGGCCATCTATCCAAAGTCTTCTTTAATCTGATCGCTTGATGTGGATCGCAAGTGGATTTTTGTTCCTCCCTTAGCCCCCACTTTTCATGTTTTATTAATGTCATATGCTGTCGAACTGGGCTCTCCTAACTGACTTACCAAGTCATCCCTTTCCTTGTCACAAATCAAATTAGCCCAGGCTGTGATTAATCATCAGGCGGAGCACCCAGTGAAAGGGGGCTGGCACCTTATTAATTTCCTTAATTACATCTTGTATTAGGTTTCAGAATCGTCCCGTCTAATTATGCCGCCTTTGACTCCCAACTCTTTCAACCTGGCTACACAAATTATTTGTGCAACTAGGGGTATTTAAATGGATTTCATTTAATGTAGGTGAGTATGATTAATGTAATAAAGAGGGGGTCGGTTCAGGTGGAAGGTTTTCAGTCCTTTTATTTGCTGCACGTCAAGGACAGGCTCATTTATACTCCCTTCATGGAAAAAAATAAATGTGTCAGTTGTAAACCACACTTATGTGTTTCCTTTATGATAATATAGATGTGGCCACTAGAGTGCAGAGTCAAAAATTTATGACAACCACGTCGAGATAACGTACCTCTCAACAGACGCAGCGTTTTATCAGTTTTTTTTCTGTGAAGCCATTAGATATATCACAACATGTGGATGGAGATTTTTTTTTTCAATTTATCACCTTTTCATTGTTTTTTGCCATTTTCTTTTTAAATGTCTTTGGCACACCACCCTCACGATCTGCAGTGGCACTGCTTTCATTTGTCCATTCATTTGTTCATTTGTTATGTTAGTGTCTCCATATAGTGACAAAATGTCATGTTGCATACCACGGCATACTCAGAGGGTGTAATTTCATTGTCCCCCATATGTACCATGAGTAACAGCAATATATTGCTATTTAGCATGCAGTAAAACAAATATCTGACTGCTGCAGCACAGAACTGAGCTTCCGGGTAGCGAAAAATTATGAATCAGCCAAATGATCAACACTTTTCATATGAGCTTGTGGATAGGCTCGCAGAGCTTTGCTGCCACTGTCATTATTTGTGTTTAGAAGGCAATTCTGGAGGTGCTGAAATGAAAAAGAGAGATTATGTGGCTGAGTGCACACACCCTGCCTATGAATCATAGCAGAAGGACTGTGCTGTTTAATCGATGACACAGTCCAGGCATTCATTTACTAAGTTGTTCATTTGGGGAGCGGGTTTAAATAGTTTCGCTCTGAGCAGTTCTGGAAAATGCACTGCAAGTGTTATGTGAAATGAGAGCAGTGGCAGGGGACATCCCTGTTTCGGCCTGCAGTTTGCTGTATCTGGGGAGCACAGTTTCACTCTAGTTGAACCTTTCACATTAAAGCTTTGCCATACTGAAAATTAGGCACACAGAACTGCTTTTATGTGTTCTAGATGGATTCAGTGAAGCATAGTTGTTGCTGCTGGAAGTACATTTTATATGATCATGATGCCAACTTTAAAAGGCAACTCCTAGCTTTAATGTCAGGGTTCATTTGAGGGAGCAGCCAGAGTTGAAAGGTGCTCCCTACTGACCATCACTCGCTCATAATAACATGGGACACAATATGGCAAAATATGAAAGTGTAGCATAGTGTTTTTGACTCATACTTAGTGAATGCAGCTTTGGTGACTAAACAAATAAAATGAACTTTACAACTTAGCAAAACAACATTATGTTGAACACAAGGCTGAACGCATAGAGCAAGCGCCTCTGCTTTTTATGTATCATTCTTCCTCGATATAGCATTCTGAAATAATGTATTGATATTGGCAGGTGAAAAATGAGACCGTTATATAATAAATATAATAATAGTATTATATATATAATATAATATAATGTAATTTCGCTAATATAATATATAATAATATAATACTATATATATATAATGTATCATAATAATAATATTATATTTATATTATTATTATGATACATTATATATATATAGTATTATATTATTATATATTATATTAGCGAAATTACATGTTGGTGACCTTTATTAGAATATAACTTTTTCGTGTTTACTGAAACTATCTCTATATTCACATGGCACTAAATTAGACAAATAATCTGTGAAAAAATCATACTCCTCTGTAGAGCTGGGCAATATATAAAAGTTTTCTTATCGGCACATATCGATAAAAATATACCCTGATACCGATATGCTCCAATATGTCTGTGGAAGGCTAATATCGGCTGATAATATTGTTTGACGGATACAGCAGTCGGGCTCTAATATAAATGTACAGTATAAATATATAGTATCGAAATAGGAGACTATATATATATATATATGTTATATTGTAGATGCAATAATTGTGTTTTTTTTTTCTGATTTTGAGAAATATGCAACGCACTAACAGACAACAGCTGCCTAGTTTGACAGTTGATTGCAGTTCACAAGCAGTGACTGACATGATTCACAGCTGTGTTACAGACTCCTCGACTCTATAATTGGTTGTTTTCAGTGCGCAGTTACCAACTGTAGCTTTAATATACAGTAAGTGGAGATGGTGTACGCTGACTGCCTCAGTGTTGTATAAAAAAAAAACAAAACTTGCCTTTACATTTCAGTGCCTCTGTTGAGTTTGTCAGTTTGCATTATCACAGCTTCGTGTCACTCACAGGTTTTATGTACACACAGTCCTATTTGTCTTCTAACAGCTGTCTGCTGGAGAAGGTAGGGTGGTTAACATTGTCACAGCCAACAGAAAAGCTAATAAAGAAAAAAATCTAATGCTTCATAAGTTACCTGATTGCCTCTGATGGCAGCTTTACAGAACTATAGTATATTTTGAAGAAGCTTCTCCAGCAATGTAAAGTGTCGTGGGTGAGTGAAACAGTTGTGACTGTGAAAGTCGTGCAAGTACACTTGGAATATGAAACTATTTGAGAAAATAATGAGAAGTGGACTGCATCTATCCAGAGGGCTGCCAACTATTTCTCCCTAATAGATCCATGAGGGACAAAGAGTAAACGGGGCACTCCATGTTTAGTATTCTGGATGTTTTGCATAGATTCTTATGCATCCATATGCTCAGAGATACAATTTGAATAGGCATCATTGCCATTCTAAATTGGTGATAACCATTTTTTTTTCTACAGCAGTCATGTGTTATGTTAAAACTATGACTATAATGGTTTGTCATGTTATGGTGCAATTTCAAACTGTACTTCTATTTGATATCAAACAGAACACAATGCTTATGCGCCGTCAACCTCTACTTTATTGTTCATGTAGACTAATTCAGATTTATTTTATCCCTGTAAACATATAGTTAGAAGGATCAGGTTATGTATAGAGCTGCTGCAATATAATGAAATGCAGCCCTGTCTCCTAGACATTACGTTTATATACAACTTATCTGTAACAGCAGATACATTTTACAGGAAATGTAATGCCTAGCAAATTACGATTTCTATTAACATAATGTGGGAATGTTGCTAATTAAGTTATCTGCTGGCAAGTTGCAAAAATGTTGAGACTGGTTGTATCAGCAAAATCTTCACTGAAAAGATATTTGAGTTGTTTTCCGCTTAAGTTGGCAATTTTACAAAGCATAAGTACAGTAACTTCAGCCGAAGTGCATTTGTTGCCTGAACCTAAGATAAAAGTCTTCAGAGACTGTTATTACATTTTCAATTAAAAAGTCACCAAAATCGCGATCTTTTTCTAATGTTATCAAAGTGCTTTCGTTGCCTAAAAGTAAGACAGGAAGTATGGATCTGAACCTGAAGTTCTAGTGCCAAGATCCTGCATCTTATATGTCTGCCATCCTCCCCAGCCACCTCCTTATGAAGTCTGTGCAGTACATGAATATAGTGTTTTGTTACCTGAAAGATAGAAGATAATTAAGGAAGTGATTTAGTAACATGCAAATATAATTTCTAGGAGACGGGGATGTTGAATGACATGGGTACTTCACAGTCCTTTGGACAGCATTGTGATACATAGCAGCCAGTTCTTATAAAGCCATAGAACAGGACTATTTGTATGGTCTGTCTGTGCAAGTTGCACTCATAAATGTGGCCTATGGAGTGAAATGCATTGTGCTGATGGCTTAGGCAGTAGTATCTCACTTCCAATGTGGATCAATGGTCATCGCCTTGAGACACAGACACCATTTTATTTGGGATGATAGCTCAGGGATAAACAAGGTGGGAAAGGTAATACAAAATAGAAATACCCTGGACAGTCATGCCCCTGCACTGTCATGGGAATGACATCTAAATTGATTTCTGCACCATTCTCATGTTAACATTATATTCTAGCAGCAAGGTTTGCTATACTGGCTACTTAGATAATGGAAGGTGTTCTGCCCTTTTGTCTGCTTCTGTGTCTGGATGCTTGTTGCTAGGTTATGGTGATTTGCTAAACAGCGTAGGCTGTCTGTGAGTTATACATGCATTTAGGGCCTGGATAGGACATTATGGTAATTCACATTAAATTGTGGTTTGATAGCCTCAACTAGACTTGCAAAACAACTACAGGTCACATACAAATCTCTCTATAGCTTATGCGAGGAAACGCCTGCTTGTGTTCTTGGCATCCTATGGAGTGCAAGCATGGCACTTAGATTTCACCTGCCTAAGTGAAATGATAGTGTTGAATCTAAATGAGGCATGCTTGTCCCTCCAGGGTAACTCTGTCTGCTCCTGGTCCAAAGACTGTGTCCTTCACTATCCCTGCTTGCCCTTGTGCCTCTCATTTGCATAGCAGGGAACGAAGCAGCTCATTGGCTGAGGGTTGAATTGGGAAAAGCGGGTCCATCCTGCACCCATTAAACAATCACCTTTACCATTAACTCAGACTAAATACACTACAGAGAGCTGTTTTTAAACAGTAAACCAATATGCCATTAATTAATTTCTACATAGATAAAGCAAAAATATACGCAGATAGTGAATTAAACAATGTGCAGTGTAGAGTTGGGTTGACCAGTTTGATATGCAAACTGGCTGAACCAGCTTTTGGTGTTATGACACATGCTGGGAAATTAAAAAGTAGCGTATATAAATTATACCTGATGCCATCACAACTAAATCCCGCTTATATTGTATTAGTAATAAGCAATATGAAAACGCAGATAATAAAGAATTATGGTTATCAAAGGACTCATGGAGACACAAGTGTCTGACAGGCTGTGTACAGTATACTGCTGAAACCCAGGCCAGTGTCAGCAACATGAAGGAAATCAAATGTCAGCAGAGGTGGGAGCGGGGACAGTGACACACGCCGTGGTTGTTTAGTTGAAAGTTTATGTGTTTTTTGAGGTGACGAGAGGAGACACAGCATTAAGTTTCCCAAGATAACTGCAACTGCGCCAGTTTGGCAACATGATGAAAGAGGTATCCTAACTGGCTGCAAGTGCTGTCTGGAGCTGAATTCATTGCAGGCAATGTTACTATTTATTCTTGTCGCTTGCTTGGAAATCACCTTAAAGGCATGGGGAACAGCTGATTAATAAAGTTGAAATTAGGAATTATCTGTATGATACCTACTCAATTCACCGCAAAATCTTAAAAAAGGTGGATGTTGGGTGGAGGGTGATTGCTGGGGAGATAAAAGTTTTTGGTAAGCTAAATCATCGTCACTAATACTTGCTGATGGCTATATTGTATGCCATTTCTAGGCAATGCGACATTTTCAGTTTTGAAAGTGAGTCTGCATTTCAAGGAAGATGGCAAGCAAGTTACTCACCCATCTCACGTTTTCACCAGATCTCAAGCGCACAGCTGATAGCTATGTGGGTTGTTTATATTATGAAAGAGAGGTGCATATTTAGTGGATTCAGTGTGGATAGAGAGCTCAGATGTCGCACCATACCACACAATGTAAATCGCTTGTTAGTAAAATTTGGTATACTGCTCTGGAAGAGTGTTTGGCTTATTATCAAACTGGTTTGAACGTTTTTACACTAGCCTAACACTAGTACATTGTAGGTCACTGCTGAAATCCATTTTCAGATTCAATGTACCGGCTGCATTATAGTAAATCTGGAAGCTTTTATTGCAAAGGAAATTGAGAGGGGAGCTCCAACACCACATACTGTATGTTTAGCAGCTAGTTATTGTGTCATTATAAATTATCCTTGTTGATGTCTCTCAGCCCTTTTAAGGGGTATCATTTAATTTTTTCAAATCAGTTTACCAAATTAACAATTTTAAACAATATTTTGATATTAAACAGTGTCAGTTTCTCTGTTCTGGATATTATGTACTGTATTCATTATTTTTCTGAGGAATGTGACATCTTCAATTATGTAAATCTGGGGTTTTCTATGAATTATTGTGGTATGGTTTAATGCTTGTTGCTTTGTGATATACTCAGTGACAAAGCATGGTGATTCAGTTTCAAAGGCAACAGAATGAAAAGGACTTTCAGTGAGAAGTCCTTGAGCGGTGAGGGGTAGACGAGACAGAGCTGGGTAATGAATGAACACAGACATTCATCTTAACAGTTTTTGTGTGGTAAAAGGCGGTGAGTTTAAATTCATTTAATGTTGGAGAATTATGTGAGCTGAATCATGTCTTTTTTTCTTTATTTTGTAAGTTGGTCAGAGAGTCTCAACAACGTAAACTGGCAATCATGTCGGGGTCATAGGAGTTACATGAAATAAAATGTAAACTGTTGCGACAAAATCTGTTTTATACGGTTAGGATATGACTTGAGTTTGTTACTAAACAACACTACTGGTTGAAAATGTACTCGCATGTCAGAATAAAATCTATCGAAGCGCAGGTATCTTAACAGAGCAAAAGAGTGAAAGAGATATTGCATGAACCCAGTGACATGGCAGAACTTTCAGTCAGTGTGTAGGCAAGACAAGCGCTCTAGTTTTCCTTTCCATCGTCCAAACTTTAGATAAGTTCACTGCGTGATACTGTGTGTGTGGGCAGGTTTGGACTGACGGTAGAGTGCTTTGTCTCTGGCAGGCAGCCTGAAGGCCAGGCTGCTGTTGTGAACTCACTATACAAACATGGACAGACAACATGAGATTTCATCTTGACCTCCCCTAAAAAAAGACAGTACAATCTGTCCCTGGTTATTCTTATACTTGAGCATGTCACAAAGGTACTAATACACTAATGGGAGAAAAAAAACATATTAATGTCCAAATTAAAATGATTTATGCAGCAAAACAATTGAAATATGTATACACAGTGACCAGAAAAGAATACCAAGGCTAACACTGTGATGTAATACAAGGCAATAAAAGGACACAGAAGTGTTTTTATTGTGTTGAATTACAGTGCACTGTGCCTCCTGGCTAGTCAGTACATGTAGAGAAAAAAACATATGCACTTCTGGATTTTCACTTATAAAATGGAACATTTTCTACAAGTAAATGCTTTTGAAGCATGCAGAGTATTCTGTGTGTCCTTGTCCTGTTGTGTGAGTCCCATTTTGAAGACAGCAGACTGCTCACACCTTTTGTGGTGACCAGAGAGACTTCCATATCCTCTGTGTGCCATGATGAAAAGTTATGAAACCAAATGAGTGAAAGTGAGTGTTTCTGTATATTTCTGTAATATATGAAATGTAAAGTTGGAGGGTGGAATAAGAATAGATTTATATGACTTGAAAAATACACAGCATCCCTGCATAGACCTACTACCATCTGTCTTAGTACAATGTACACAATGTACAATGTATTAATAGCTCCTTTTCTCTGTAGTATCCAGCTCTCATTCATTTAATCACAAGTGGCAAACAATGAGTTTGTTGATGTCAGTCCAGCTGTGTGGGGACACTGCTATAAAAATGCGCTCTGTTTAACAAAGATGTGTTAAGTTTGAAATCAGGGAATCAGGTCTGTGATGACATTGCTGTTCCTGGTGGCGGCCAGTTGTTGCACTTTGGGTTGAAACATTAGGGGGAGATAAGGTGAGGAAAATGGTAAAGGAGCAGAGATATAAATTGTCATTATGGCAGCTGCTGACAAATGTAGACTGGCAAGTCATTTCGCTGACAAGAGCATTGGTGGTTGGCGGTCATAGCGCAGTGTCATAGGGCTGTGACAGTGATGTATTGTGTACCCATCAGTGTGTGTTCATTAGTTACAAACAATGGCGTTGCAGCAGAGTAGTGGTGTGTTGTTTGCTGTGTAGTTGCAGTTATTAGAGGAAGGGTAACGATATTCTCCTCTGTATCAACTTAATGTTTACAATAGTCTCGTGTCCACCAAGCAGTCTGGTGCTACACATAAGAACGGTTAACGATGATAACAGCACAATGATATTGGCACGTTAACAATATATTGATTTCGATTTTGGTAGTGTTTATCAGCCAATTGTTATATATCGGCTTATCGGATATTGACAAAATCCAATAAAGTGTGTCCCTAGTAAAAAGTAGTTGATGGTACCAATAGAACTGCTCCATTTCGTCCCCTTTTTTCATCATCCCTCTGCTGAGGGTACCTGGCACACTGATCTGATACTAAAAGGTGGAGCTGGAAACACTGCAGTGCATTGATTTGTCAACAGAGATTTGAAACTCTTGCCAGTTCGGTGAACTATAATTGCTGCGGCTATGGTGGCAAGTTCACATACATTAGCAAGCTATAAATAAAAAATTAAAGGACATTTTGCTGCTTTTTCATCTTTACTAGTTAACAGCAACTAATGTCTGAGAAAAAAAAAAAAAATTACTTCAGCGGGCTCCTCAAAAACTACTGCCAGCAGCTACTGGCAACTTTTAAGGTGGAATGTTTTTTTGCATATTACTCATTGCATTTGTTGACGTGAATCAATTAAAACACTCTTTAAATGTCAGTATGAAAAGTGACAATTCCATTTTCTATCTTGGCTCTCCTGCATGACAGAGGCTTAAGTGATGATTGGATCGTCAAGCGCTTAAAAAATGTAAATTTATTTCAACCTGTTTATGTGAGCTGTGAAAATAATAATTCTGTTTTCTCATTTGGAAAAAAACAAAAAGGCAGAGATTTGTTGCTGCACTACAGCCCTGCTCTACTCCAGTCTTATGTTTTTGTTCTGAAAATGTTGCCCTGTTCTGTGGACGATCAGTGAGGTATTTGTTCAACCTATAGAGTATTCGCTGCAGCCCCTCACATGTGAATGACATATATATATATATATTTTTATATATATATATATATATATATAATTTGTATGGGTATACTCTTATTTTATTGTAGGGCTGTGCACAACGTTTTACTTCGCTTGTTGTTCATTGTCTGTGAAAATTTGTCAGGCGATGTTTAATGGCTCAGTGTTGGATGTTAGCCACTGCTGCTGTGTTAGCTTGTGTTAAGCAGGCAGACGTTGACCTGGCTGCTCAGATTGCGGCTCGGAGACAGTCCTTCAGTGCTGCGTCTAACCTGTGTAACATCAACAGCAGGAACAAAAAGTTTGGTGATTTTTTTTTCACATGTTAACTTTGAATTTATGTTTTAATAGGCTGATTAAAGCCGGTTGTTGGCCAATTTACATTAACATTATAAAGTGAGATCTTTTTGTGCATACTCAAGTCATTTAATGTGAGTACTCAAATATGGAAAATACTTAAAATGCTCATCCCTAGCGCAGACATTGTCGGTGAAGGGGACATGCAACAAGTTACTCTGCTACTATCATCTGGTAACAACTCTGCCTGCATGATAAAAGTACCGTCTGCTGAGGAAATGCAAAAGATATACAGCTGTGTACAATACATGTCAGGTTACAGGAGGGTTGGTGGAAACATGGCTTAATCATTTACTCGCTTGTTAGTTTTTTAGCTGTATCTGTGTATGATGACATGTAGTTTTCCCCTTTATTATGTCCAGTGATTAAAATGATTAATCAAGATTGTAGTCTGAAATAAGCCTGATATCATTACTTTTTATGGCAAATGGGCATCTGGTAATATAATGTCACCGAGACTGAGTTTTAACGTAATGATGATTTTGAGATGCTCTTACTTGTCCAGCTCCAGTGGATGTTAATTGTAAAGGCGACATTCGCAGTGAGTCATGCCCATAATGACTATAATTATAGACCGCAAAAGCCCCCACAGGTAAGGAGTCTGCCCTTTCCACAAATTATAGGTTGCTATGCAAAATAATTAAAGAATATGGATGTGATAAAGTGCACAGGAAGTGGTGTCAAAGAGGAGTAGAGGCTCCCACTAAAAGCTCCTAAAAGCATTTAACTTGTATGTGGGGCAAAAGTTTGTGTTTTACTTGAGATACCCTTGGAAGTTACTAATGCAAGTTTTATAAACAACACAGTCCGGCGTCTTCTGCACACGTCTTGGCTGTATGAAAAAGGTTGTCCTTGCTGTCAGGCGTTGATTAGCCGTCCAGCGTGATGTGGACATGGCTGTCTCTGTGTCTCGGTGGGAGGTCGGCAGGATTTGATGGATGTCTCTCTTCGGAGATTGCACAGCACCGTGGAGGGGGAGGAGGACCCAGCCCCTGTTATCTATTCATGCTGTGTTCCTTTATGCTCTGCCTAAAATGGAGCAGGACCTCCCTCCACAGCACGACTCCATCATTTCTGGATAGAGCTAAGGAGTGCATAAAAGAGAATAAGAAAAAGCACCTCTTCCATTTCTGATCCCCAAGCACCTTTTAAGCAAAAATCCACTTAGAACTTGCATAAGTAGAGAGGGAGAAATCCCTTGATTTTCTACACAAGCACTGAATTTGAGGATAATCTTCACAGTACGCTGTTGCGGGACGCCTGTCTCACTGAGTCTGGGTACTCTCTCTATAAATACACACCAAAGCATGGTAAAACAGACAAATGCACACACTCACATGCATCCATTTCCACCAGCAAAAAAAGCACCCAGAGACATTTTTGTACACAAACACAAACACACACACACGCGCGCACACAAACACATTCCCTGACTCATTTTCTTTTGCACAAGCTCAATAAGACTGCAGGACAGTGAATCCTATTAGGTATGAGGAAACAAAGACGGGAACGGCTCATTGAGGAGGAAAAAACACGCTCTCGCTCCCTCTCCCTTTGCATATTCCTTCATGATTCTGGCAAGACCGCTGGGAGATTGATGCATCTGTCTTTTTCATACCTTCTGTGACTGCTCAGCGAGGTGCCGGGGCTCCATGAAACTAGCCAAATTCCTAAATGATGAATGTACGCTAGTGCGTCCACTGGGAGAAGAAACGAATCTCATATCAGCCGAGAGAGAGGGTTGATATTGAAAATCATCTGGAATTTTGCCTGCCCTGATATTGGAAATCTTTATTCTAATTGCGGGAATGAATTGAATGCGCTGTTCTGATAAATCCTCTGTGCCACAAAGGGAATTGTATAAATGAAGCACCACAGATTCGTCTGTGTTTACTGCGTGTGTGTGTGTGTGTGTGTGTGTCATCTGCCCGTAAGTCATTTTCACACTCGCCTCGCGCTGTTGTTGATTGCTTGTTTACTCAAGCAAAAACTCTGTTCACAATGTTAACATATCATATAAATGAAACTCTGACAAGATCTTCCACCCACATATTACAACATATCAAATTGCCAAAAGAAGAATATTTCTCAAAGTATCAGTTACCATATGAAGGAATGGGAGACAGCATATCAGTATAGAAAACCATTTTTATTTCTCATAAGGCTGTCTTGTAATGTACTTATATCTACTGGGGGATAACTGTATGTTTCTCCATTGTGACTAATACTTTCTCACTGTCATTTTGAATAAATCATCCCTCTCTGGTGTGTGAGAGAGAGATCTACACGACAAACACAGTCAAGCAGTCGCCCATGACCACTTTCCACAGCAGAAATAGACACTAACTGTCCGATTATAGTCCGACTTTTTCCCACTGCTGCTTTATCTCCCTACTGCCCGAAGCTCAGGGGTTTTTGTTAGTGCTGCTTTCTTTTGTGAGGCAGTTCTATACAGTGTTTTCCTCAACTTTACAGAAACTACAAGCATTTTCTGGCTTTACCAAGGACATTG
Organism: Plectropomus leopardus; assembly: GCF_008729295.1. NCBI lineage: Eukaryota > Metazoa > Chordata > Actinopteri > Perciformes > Serranidae > Plectropomus > Plectropomus leopardus. The sequence continues at coordinate 16,538,628 of NC_056464.1, read as the reverse complement.
CTGAATGACGACAGTGACCAATACTTATTTTTATGACTCAGTTGTGGCTTTTTCCAAAGCAAGCATTTACTGCAAAGCAGTCCTATACACACACTGTATTGGGACACCAGCCTCTGGATGAACTGTACTTATATTCAGTGATCAATATCCCACAATGGTGCTCCAGCCCCTAATAGAGTCTTAAATATATTTTTCAGCTTCTTGGATCTGTCTTCTTATATGTGATGTATTTATATATGTATATATACACAAATTATCTAACATACAAAGAAAAGGAGTGCTCATGAATTTACATCGGGCATGCCCACGAATAAAAGTCAAAATGTCCGTCATGAAGGATGAAGGTGAGGCCCTGAGGACTCCCAACCCTCACAAAGATCCTTCATTAAGTCATTGGAGGGTGCTCGTGGTCCCCGTCACTGAAAATCCAGTGTTTAAGAACCTCCGTGATGTCACAGCCGGGCCGTCCTACTGGGAGTAGCGAGTCAAATACAAATTCCGTCCACACAGAAATAAAAGGTTATCAAGTTAATTTCCCTCCTTTTGCCCTCAGCTCTGTGGATCCCGTGTTCAGGTCCATGTAAGCTCCTAAATTGGTTTACCGTCAGGCAGGGCGAATGTCTTCAAATAATGTTTTAACAACCTCTAAATAACCCCTAAGCTCTTTTTTCAGTTTTTCAGGGTGAGACAGAGTGAGGGAAACAGAGACAGAGTAGGTCGGAAACTGGCCACAGTTGTGTGGAAGAGGAGAGTCACCAACATGGGGCTCATTGATCAAACAGGGGATTAGTCTGGTTTCAAATCCTTGGCACCACGCGAGCAAAGCTGTTTTATCTGGGTGGATATCCTTTCTGTGGTCCCAGGTAATCCAGTCAGTAGCCGTGGATGTAATAGTTTTAGTCCGTTCGGTGGGAAGAGAAAGGGTAGATGAAGGGAAGAGCCTGGCACGCGGCCCTGCAATGGGAGCTCTCTGTTAGGTCCTGGGATGAATCTGCAACACAGAGGAGGAAGAGGAGAGGAGAGAAAACACACATACACTTAGATAGAACAAAGGCATACAAGTGTGCGAGGATTAGACCCAGAGGAATTGCTCCGTTCGCGTTTCAAAAACAAGGGGGAGTCTTTTGAACTGTGGAGGCTTTGTATAGCCCCGTCTCACCTCCCAGTTCCCGCTGCTACAAAAAACAGACAGCTTATACGAGTGGAAGCAGCACCGAAAATGGAGGTGTGTTTGGCATTTTTAGGTATACTGGGATATATCTGGAAAACTATTTGTACAATATATCCCTGGTGTGTTTCCATGCTGTGTTTCTCTGATTCATAAATTGATATTTTTGACTTCATCTCAGACCATTTTAGCCACATCCCTAACACCCCCAGCTTGCCCATTCACCCCCTTTAGTTTGCACCTTCATACCAAGCCAGCCAATCACAGCTAAGGATTTTCCTCCAACCTGATAAAATGACTTTGGCTTTGCTAAATGGGATCAGGGCTCCTGCTGTGGAGTCTGAGCTGTCTCTCTGTGACTCTGGTTCAGGGACTCTTATTCATCCTCAGTTGCAGACCTGGACACATTTCAATGGTACATTGTGCAACCTTGAGACTGCTATTGAATGTCCTGCTTTTCAGCATCCTGCTCAACCTGAAGCTCAATAAAAACTGTGTGCATGAAGTCTACAACAGTACGTTTCTTGCCCTATTATGCCGTCTATGCAGCAAAAGCATGTAAATGTTTTCCAGAATATTTTCTTTAGCCCACTTTCATCATATTTTCCACTTACTTTACTGCTTTAAGATGCAGTAACGAAATCTGAGTTCCCTGCATGCTGTGGGGCCAATTAGAAATCCCATAATCCTGTTCAACTAAGAAATACAGCCATGACATTTCCAGCAGGCTTGGCAGGTGGTAGCCAGGTGTGTGGATTTGATTGTGGAGGTTGATGCTTTGGGACTATGTGAGCTGTAACACAAAGAGAATCTCAGATGCTCCAAAATGTTGGACATGCTGGAAAGAGAGCCAAATAAGTTTATTGATCATGTTCTATGGGTAGCATCATGTGTGCACCTGTATGTATTGTGTGTTATTTTGAGATTATGCTTCAAAGAACAGTCAGTGAAGCAGGAGACTCTTGGGCATTATAATTTGGGTTTAATTTAGCGTAACGCATAATGCAGTGTAGTTTTTTTGTTGGTAGACGGTTTGATTTGAAAAAATCATTTGTGCACTACAGAAGTCTCACTTTTAGCAAGTCATTTAAGTGGTAGACTGGTTTCTCTGCCAATGGGATGCACTTGTCTCATGGGATTTTAATTAAAATCACCTAATGTAAATAACAAAAAAAATCATCATCACCTCATCTCATTTCTAGCTCTGCATTTTCAGCTTAATCAACGCGTGTACTGTAAGTTTTCAGTTTTTTTGTTCGTGAGCAGGGCTGTAAGTATCACAAAAACCTACTAATGGATTTAAAGACTTGATGTCTTTGTTAAGGAGTTAAGTTTGGTCATAGGCAAGGAACAAAGCACAGAAAAGACATGAGTCCAGCTGCAGATCTAGAACGCAGATGCATAAAACTGTAGATTCACGACTAAAACTAACTTTGTCTACACACAAAGTTAGAAATGTATACATATTCTTTCATCAGATTTGCTGTGAGTATGCCTGATTCTGTTTTATAAATCTCAGTGATTGTGGGCTGGGTGCACATGCACAAGCCTCATGGCCGCACCCACAGTGCGACATAAATGAATGAGGAAATTCCCTTAAACATCAATTTGCATGTCAACACTTGTGCCTGCTCCTCCATTTATTAAACCTGTCAATGAGAAAAAACAGTAGAGAAGTGCAATATCACTGTTGCGTCGGAGAGGTTCTCCCCAGCGTTGCCAGAGCAGCTGTCATTATGCACAGCTGTGACAATTTGTAGTGTCTGTATCATTAATCACATTTCTGCAAATCATCATCATGGTCGAATCTCAATCATTATTAATAAATGTCAAAAGGATGATCAGTGATTCATTCACAGCGCTCGTGTTGAAACTGACTTTATAAAGTGCCTCATAAGATAAAATTAATCATAAACAGGGAGACAAATATAAATAAAAATAATCATGAAATCCATCCCATAAATAATTCAAAATCAACTTAATAAATGTGGCTTTGATTGGCATTTTACAAAATGCTGTGTAGCCTGCAAAAACACATTCAGTAAACTGAGCAATCAACCTGAAAATAATGTTATCCATCTTTCAACTTATATTCAATCTCCTTCTCATCATATCACCAGCAGCTATCCCAGATAAAACCATGTGTACGCACATTCTTCTTTTATTCGTTAATGCGTTGAAAAAGCGCACACATAGTTTTTGTTTATACACATCCTTTATTCATCTTGCCCCTGGTGTGGCTCCAGGAATTTTAGCATTTCCACTATTTTCACATGAACTTCTGCACTCATTTAAATAAAAAAAATGTCCTCTTACTGCCCTTTCTCATGTATTTTGAAGAAGATGCAGATTAATAAGTCTTTAACGTTTCCTTAATTATAATAAAAGGGCACAATTCAACACGTTTTCGTACCAACTCATCCAATAACGCTGCTTTGTCAGTGGCCCTACACGTCTAAATATGACCCTCTAGGTATCCTCCTGCTTTTTACATACATTGTATCTTTTCAATATCCACTTCCTTTTTCACAGAAATGTACAGTTTCTGCTCATTACACACATACTGTCAAAATAAATTTCCAAAATAGGTAAAACGCTTTTTTTAGGCTGTATTTCTTTAGATTTAGGCAACAAAAGCACGCGGTTAGGTTTTAGAGAAAAAAACACCACTGTTTGGTTTAAAATTTGCACAGGAAATGAACAGGGGGTTACAGATTTATTTATTTATTTTTTCATCTTCCAGGTTTATTTACACAATATATGGCCCACTCAGTATGACCAGTAGTGTTTTTCCCGCTGTCCCTGCCCACGAGTTCTCACTCAGCTCATAGACTGTGATGACGTCACAAATTTTAAAATAGTTTCTTTTGGCACGATGCAAGTTTTACAAAAATTAAACCTCATGGATCATAAATTCAGAATAGTTCCAGGTGTCCTTTCAACAGTTTTACAAATGTCTCTTTTACACTGGTTGTCTTTGGTCAAACCGCTTTTCGGGTTGCATGAGATTTTTGCAGCAATACTGCAAGTGGCCACTGGGGGGAAAAAATGGAAGCAGGGCTGACCAGTGTTCCTGGGGGCTTGGTTGCCCGCTGCCTCTAAAATAGATGCGCCTGCAGCACAGCATACCAGTGAGAAAGGTGCCTCTCTCCTGGTGTCTAACGCCAACATCACTGGCAAAGCGGCAGTATTTGATGAGTTGGGAGTGAAAACAGGCTGTACACTTAAAGTATTACACAGCGCTTGCAAAGGAATGTGCTGAATAATTTCTAGGTCTATCATGTTTGAGAATACGGGAGCTAGAAACATCAATAGAAACAAGTGGAACCCCATTGGCAGCTTTCATTCAAAGAAAAACCTTTTTTTAAGACAGACTGATTTAAAACAGATGTCAGAATGAGCTGTCTGTCAGCCGCATGTTAAGGAAACCCTTAGTAGCACAGACGTACTCCCTTGATGTCTGCATCATGCCTATTTAGTTAGTTTTACCACAGCTGCTCCCCTGCGTGCTCTAAATGGCTTCAGAGTGTCAGATTCTTTCTGTACAGATTTGGTCCCTTTTTCCCAATGATCCTTAAACACAGCGATCCTGCGGGCTCATCTGTCCGGCATTTGCATCTGTGTCATCTACTGTACGGCGACGTATCAAAATGTTATAGCAGAGAATGACCTCTGTCAGAACAAGAGCAGTAACAGGTTACACATTACGGCTCGCTCTCTATCTCAGAAACAATCCACCAGAGGTTTGTTAGTGGGAGAAGAGGGGTTGTATGCAAATGCTGTCATTTCAACCCACATTCGTGTGTGTGTGTGTGTGTGTGTGTGCGTGTGTGACTAAAAGTGTCCTCTGTTCTTTTTTGTCCTTTGTCTCTTCAAATGAACAGTGCAGCAGGTAGTGGCGGATTGCTCAAGGATTTCCTGCCTATCCCATCCTTGCTGGCAACTAAGCCGTCTGCATTCTAATTTTCTGGCTGCATTAAATTGCAATTTACTCAGTCTTCAGTTAGTAAAAGGAGCCAAGGACAATTGCCTTAGCAAAAGAATTTAGTGCAAACACAGCCTACCCTTTCCCCCCTTTCTTGTTTAGTGCTGAACAAATCAATCATGCCAGCTGAGAAACCTCTTCAAACAGCACTAAACAGCACCCTCTAAAAACAGAAGACTCCAGACAACAAAATACATCAAGATCCATTTAATGTGACATTGACAATGGAAAAAGAGAATGGGTATAAACTAATCAGTAGCACTGCTCCTCCCCCTAAACCAAAATGTCAGTAGGGCCATTTTTAGCATCTCTGTCTGCATCTCTTAATTTCATACTTTAAAAAAAAAGTATGTTATTGTTCACCTCAAACGACACACTGTTTACAATTTGTGTATAATTTAAAGTGAACCATCATGATGACATTATACAGGACTGAAGGAGGAGGAGGAGAGGTGTTGTCAAGCACAGTGATGGAACAGATGATTTCTCGGTGAACTGTATGTAGCACGGCCGCTCGGAGTTCATTTTTGATCAACTGCAGAGTGCCGTCTCCCGATGTGACAAATTATAGATGGTGATGCGTCTGCTGGCAGGTCACTTTTGCTCTGAAACTGTCTCACAGATGGGCTACATCCTGTCACAGTGTGTTACTTTGTTTGAAAAAGTGCCCCTCTGCTCCTTTTAATAGGGGACATGTGGGTCTCTGAACAGCAAGTATATCATGTCCAACTAGTTGAACGGGACACACACTGCAAAGTGTGAGAGATGCCGGTGAGTTCGATGCTCAGCACTCACTAATTTGAACAATTACATACTCCAAAATAGAAATGCTGTGGCCTTATACAATTAAAACAACTGCTGTACATGAGTTGCAGTATGAAACGGTGGGAAAAAAAAGCCATTAAAATTCATTAAAAGCCTGATGAAGGTTGTATTACGTATGTATGCCTTGATGACAAATTCATATCCAATCTAGCACACTAACGGCGAGGTTATTAAATGAACATAATTCTTCTCGCTATCATGAAAAGCAGGGGAGAAGAACGAATGGGAGAAGAGATGTTTTCATTACTGCCCCGCTCATTCTGCCTGTATAATTGTTCGGAGGGAGCAGAAATGGATTGATCTATTCAGTGAGCGGAGCGGGTAATGCAGATCTATGGTGGGCGAGTGTTTTTTGGAAGATGCTCCCCGAGTCTCGCTCTCACTGTGACTTCCACAAACAAAAGGGCCTGCCTTGTCTGCTGCTACAGAACAGGCAATGAAGGGTTCCCTCTCTGAAAGACATAAAGAAAGAAAAAGAAGAAACATGGGCGTCAGGCACTGGTTTTGCTTTGGCTTCTTACTATTCATGCCAATTTTTATTTTTATTTTTTTTAATTTATTATGAGAGGTGGAGATAAAGTCTTTTTGCTGGTGAACATGTGTGCATGTGCCTAATTGTGCTTCACTGACACTTTTCAGAGCAAATGAAAAACCTGCAGGTGAAATAAAAATGGCTAAGAATAAAAAAAAAAAATAGCAAAAAAACAAAAACAATGCTGTGTTGTGGGCTTGCTGGTTTGTGACAGCACAAATACAAATGAGGCAATTTGGCCTGAGAGGCAGGTGAATGAGGAATGTTGATTAAAAAAGAGAGCAGAGTGCAGGATAAAAAGGCCTTTTATGTAGCCTGTGGGCTATGCTGTGTGCTGATAGCTGCTTCAACAAGACCCTCAGAGGAAGGGATCAGGATATCAAGTGGCCTCTGATAAGAAGCCACACAACGAAAAAGAGAAGAGGCCTGCCCGGGGGTCTCGCACACACATGTGTGAAGGTACACAAACACAGTCATATCAAACACATCAGACACGTGCGTTCATACACAAACACACACACAGAGGAGCAAGTAGCATGTCACAGATTAGCGACTAATGGGATTGGCAGACCAGTGTAAGGCACTGTAATCAAGCCCACACAGTGGCTGATAGCAAAAACAGGACATGGAACAAAGGAGGCAATGAATGGAAGTGTGACTGATCCTGCCATTACACTCTTCACAGAAAGCAGGGCTCTGCTAAGGGGTGGACCTGGCTCTGTGTGTGTGTTTCTGCGGTACTCCACGAGCAGGCTGCTACAGCACATGCATGTTTACCCATCGACGTACCGTTTGTATGAAAATTCCTACTTTTTATTTATGCGCGTGCTGCCTGCGCCGGGTGATAAATATTTACAGTGGGTGGTGGTGCGTTGAGTATTTGTGTCACGCCTGCCTAATCATGCACAGCATGTAAACACACACTTGATTATTTTGCACAGAGTATTTGGGTTAATGAGATATCATTGAACATGAGTTGGTCCCACTTCTAAAGGCCTGACACTCAAGTGCAGTAAAGTGATGCGTGTGAGAGAGAGAGAGAGACGGGAAAACAAAAACAAAGAACAGCTTGAGAAAAAGACTAACCTTTACAGAAGCAAGAATGCAGCTCAATTTCTGTTGACCCATCCTCTGCATTTTGCTTCCGGAAGCTAAAAAGGGGAGTATGGCTGGGTGTTCTGCAAAGAGAGGGTCAAGAAAAAAGGACACGTGTGTATTGGGTAGAAAAGCAGCTTCCGGCCTGACCTTTTGGCCCTCTTCTCTTAAAGTTTAGATAAGACCAAAGCCATTTTACTCATAGATACGTATTAAAGCTCCTCCTCTATTTGTGCGCAGAAATGTACAGTCTTGATTAATATATCGTAAGAAGAGATTATCTGTTATATGAAGACAATTTTTACTTATTTCAAATTGTGCAAAGGACTGAATTGAGAATTAGAGATGCATTCTTTAGAGTGAACCAAGTACCGCACCTTACCTTGGCAGGATGGAGAGACCCCATTCGATCAACTTCTTTCTGTAATTTTGGGCCAGTGGTGGCTGTGAAGGGTCCAGTGAAAGCTTTATGTCTATCTGCTGACATATAAATCTGCAGAACAACCTTGGGAAGCCCCGTGTGGTCTAACCTTCACTGGCTGTTCCCTCATTGCCTACCATCACATTAGTCTCTGCTTCTATTCAAAGTCATTGTCACCAAGCACTAAGAGAAGGCAGGAGGTTTGCTGATCGCGAGCAGGTGTGGAGGGGGGCGAGTCAATTAAATGAATACAAATCGGGTGATCAACCTGTCACAGAGTGCTGGACCGCTGGCTTCGAGGACTTAACTCCCTTCATTATTTTTGCATGCGGCATTCGGAGTCAGTTTACAGAGCCGAAAGGCGGTGGAGGAGCAGAGTGGCAGTTAACTTTATCTCTGAGAGGAGTGTGGCCTGAGGCAGAGCCCACCTGTTTGTTTACTGCCTGCTTTATGTTTGTTCTTTACTACTATGGGCCCTTAGATTAGGTTGCTTACACTGAACAGAGTCCACCTTGTTATACAGAGGGCACTGATATGTTTTGTAAGAATTCTCTATACACTGTGACACATCCTTTTAACCTGCAGGTTTGACCATGTGCATGTTTGATCGTTGAATGGCAGAGGATGAATTAAAAATTAAGCAGGCAGAGAAGCTTTGTTAAAGCATTTAATCAAAGTAATTGAACACAATGTTGTGTTATTTTTAGTGATTTCATGTCCAAGAAGAAAAGCTGAATAGCAAAGTGAAATCTGTCTGACATCTGGGCACACGCTGTGTGAAAATGTGTGCTGCTGTGCACATGTGCATATGTGTGTGTATGCCTGGGTTATGGCTGCACAATTCATCAAATTATTATCGAAATGCATTATGGCCAAGTGCAATATCCAAGTCGCAGGAGCTGAAATATTTCGATAAAGGTAAAATATGTTATAACATACCATTATAAATGAAGCACTGTGGTGCTACAGAGATGCCCCGGCCTACAAAACACATTCCAGGCGTAAGGGAATGTGCTTGTTTGGTACAGACCCCAGCAAAAATCACATCATTGTTAATTTTTTTTTTTTTGTAATTGTCAGAATAATTTCAATATGATTTTTTTTTTTGCATACTGTGCAGTGCTGGGGTTAAACGCACATGTACAATACATACAGAACAGGCATACTGTATACATGTATTGCACATGTACGTGTGCATCTGTGCATTCGAGTGTAGGTCTGTTCATGCAGGCATAAGTGTGCGTGAGGTCTCACTCTTGTAGTCTTGATTTTGTTCCCAGAGGAGCACATCCATCCAGAGTTGTCAGGCAGAGTCTTGCACTCTTCTCCCTCCAGACACGGTTCCATCTCACACCACCATTTCCCAATTACAATGGACGCTGGGGAAGGTGAGCACAGACACACAACAAAGCAGGTTAGTTTATCACACAGACATATGTGTAGACACACTCTCAATTTCAAAATCAGATGTATTGGCCAAGTATGTGAGCACATGTAAGGACATTTACTCTGGTTTATTGTTGTTCTCTGTGTACACACAATAAAGACACAGCTGAAAACAAGGACAGCAAAGCTGTTACTATCATAAACGTTGACCACTTGATAAAAATACAACTATACACGCAAACAGTATGTATAAATATAGAAACATGTACTGTATATACATATACAAGCAACACAATGAAGTTGCCTAGCGGTTTATATACTTGAGGTAGATGAATTTGAAAGTGTAGTGTGCATGTCAACTATAAAAAATGATGGTGTTGTTTTATGTATGTACACACATATTCCAATACAAATACTGATAGTAGTAACAAAATAACCAAAGGCAAAGTATTTGTTAAAAATGAACTTTAATTAATATTAATAATTGTATTTATGTAGTACTTTTAAAAACACATAAAGAACTTTACATAGGGGATAAAATACAAACATACAAATACAAGTATACATACCTAATTTACGAAGATATGGAGATTATTTTTAAGGCTGTTTAAAGTTTAGTAGCTATAGCCACACAAGAGCAGTCAACAATGGATTTAAAGATATAATATGCAGAATTTTCTTCAAAAACAATGTTAAGGCTTGTGAAATTCCTCTCAGGAATCACTCATAACCCACTTGAAGTGTGTGTGGTTGTGTATTTATCTGCAGAGACTCTGTTCTCTGCCTGTTTTTCTGATCTTACTCTTATTTTCTGTTTCCAGAATATTTATGAGCATGTGCCCCCACATCGCTCAGGTCAGGTCGAGGCTCTATAAAAGGGGAGCGACTATGTGCCAGACTGTAAGCAGGTGGCATCTCAGAGACACAGCGCCAAAAAAAAAGGAAAATAAAAGCCAAATAAGAGTGAATCTGTGGTTGGCTTTTACTGTCACTTTTGCTGGCAGGCCTGTTTACAAACAGTGACCGACAATCCTGCATAGTATACCTTTAAAAAAGAAAAAAAAAACAGGAAACAGATAAAAGGTGTTGATCAGAGTAGCTGATTGCTATGAAAAGGTGCCCAACAACATTGCTGTATATGCAGGGTCCAGGCCAGGTAAGGCTGTGTAAGTAATAAGTGAATTTAAAATCAAGTCTGTGTTTTTACTGGCAGCCAAAGAATGGAGGCAAGAATCAGGGAGATGTAACAGCCTAGCTGCTGCTAATGAGCATTGAAAGTAAGATAAACAATAATAAAGCACAATTAAAAACATAAAGAGTAACCAGAGTTTAAAATGTAGGCGGAATCATCACAAAAATGTTGAACACATACCGTAAGCCTCCTACGCAAATATATTTTGTGTACATATTTTACAAGTGCACACTTGTATATGTGCACACATACACAAAAAAAAATCCTCTCGCGCTATATTATGAGCAACTCCAGAGGAACACCGAGTGGAGTCTCTAAATGGATGTTTTTCCTCCTTCTTCGGCCTCAGAGCAATTGTACCGTTGCTGCATGGGTACTTTTTGCTGTCGACAATAATGTCTTATACCAACAGAAATTAATCATTATTTTGTTTTGATATAGCTACATTGCATGTAGGGGAGCAATCTCATTTTTAATCAAAACTAATTGCCTCTCATTAACATCGACTAAATTCTTCCTCCAGCTATCTGACAAAAACAAATATGTTCTCATCTTCTCGTCAAGATCTCCCTCCCTCCTTTCCTCTCTCTCCACGCATGTCTCTGGGCGTACAGTATATGTGTGTGCATGTGTGTGTGCTTGTGGAAAAAGTGAATCTTAAAGTAAGTTACAGGTGTTAGATGATAGCAAAAAAAACACCTTTCATTTCAGTTGTCCCTCAAGAGATCTTTTAAACATCACACAGGTGTGTTTTTCTAATTAACTTACAACCATCCATATGTTCAATAATCACATGAGGAAATGCATGATGTGTTTGTAATAAACTGCATTACTTGCAACAGAATCAAGCAAGCTAAAAAGCACTGTTGCAAAAATGCATTTTATAGTTTTCTTGTTTTTTTTCTTTTTGTAAACACCAGGTGTCTTGCAGTGGAAACCTCTTTTTGAATTAGATCATAGCACACAAATCCATATTATTTTTGAAAGTCATGAATCATTTATTAAAGATGGTGTTTGAAGAACTTTATTTGTCTTTCACATTCCTCCATATGAGCTTCCTGACAGCAAAGGTTCAAAGCTTTTTCAGATGCTGATTTTTTCTTTTGCAGCGTGTAGTATGTTTTCTTAAAATTTCCTTTTATCATGTTAACATAAAGAAGATTTGAAGGTCAAATGACTGAATGCAATGAGTTTAGCTGGCACCATTTCATTTTCCAAATCCATTTTTTGAACCATTTGGAAAAATATCTTTTCCCCTCCAGCCTGTGTTGCCAAGGTTACAGGCCAACCACCAATCAATTGTGAGTATGAGCAACATGCCGTCTCCAACTGATGAAAGGAGACGGTTAAAGTGCAGTCCCTCACAGCACAGAGCGTGCTGCAGCTCTGTGTGTTAACATAAAGAAGATTTGAAGGTCAAATGACTGAATGCAATGAGTTTAGCTGGCACCATTTCATTTTCCAAATCCATTTTTTGAACCATTTGGAAAAATATCTTTTCCCCTCCAGCCTGTGTTGCCAAGGTTACAGGCCAACCACCAATCAATTGTGAGTATGAGCAACATGCCGTCTCCAACTGATGAAAGGAGACGGTTAAAGTGCAGTCCCTCACAGCACAGAGCGTGCTGCAGCTCTGTGTGAACACGCACACACACACACACACACACACACACACACACACACACACACACACACACACACAGACTGGACACATAGCAACACCCCACTGCTGCTCAGTGAACTTGCAGCATTTCCTGACTTCCTCCTTCGTTTTTCCCTCCATGAGCCCTGAGGATACTTAACGCCAGAACGAGAGCATCCACTAACAGGCTGTGAACCCGCCCTTTGGCTCCCCCCATGGCTGTTTACCTTATCCGCTAATTACCACATGTTGGTCCATCATCCACTGCGCTCTCTCTCTCTTGCCTCCTCTCCCTTTGCCTTCAACCATGGGCTAAATATGCGTTTCACATCATTAATCATGTTTACATTCAGCTGTGGTTTAGGTGCAACGCCATCACTGTAGGTTGCCACTTAACAGGAAGTCCTAGCTAAGTGGCAAATTATGAGTCGGCTTGAGGAGATGTTTTTAATCATTTCCAGCAAGTGATGATGATGTGCTGCGACACAGATACTCTGTTTAGCCCCTTTTTTAGAGTGAGGAGGGGTTGGAGAAGTTGTTTTTCATCATGCCACCAACTGAAAAGGATTTATATTCAACAATGTGAATACAGAATCCACTTGAAATTTAAAAATGGTAAAGTAATACCTGAAAAGCAAAAATCAATTCCATAAATAAGAAGCAGGGAGAAAGCAGGAAGAGAGGGAGGGAGCAGAAACGATGCAGGAGACGCCTCACATGAGGTGCTGAGACATGAGAACAACTTTGCATGAAAGTTAAATGATATTTACTGTACTTCACAAAATTGATTTCGGTGCACTGGAATATGCGCATACAGTATGAAGCCTTGATAATTTATGCAAGGGGAGTCAGAAGTAGGAAATGGCTTCATTACATTACAATGCTCAGTTTTTCATAACATTTTTTATTGTGTCCATTATTTATTTCTATGATGGCCAATATTAAATCCTGGTAAAATGTTTTTTTTTTTAATTAGAAAAGAGTCACTCCACAACCTAGATTATTGATTTTTATCTCTGCCAGGCATCAACCTGGAGGGGATCATGTGTTATTTTATTTGTGTGCTCTTTTAACTGTCTGCTCGAGAAATTGTCTTGGCTAACAACAAAGCCTAACATCTGTTACAGGATATATTTTGGCTTTTGTCACGGGTCATAAATTGATATCCATAGAAAGGTTTGGTCTAATTTTGAAGCTGCAGCTTTATTACATACTCTATATGTTGTGATCAACAAATTGGGCATATTACAAGATGAATGAATACCCATTTCTTATCTTCGCTGCTTTCTTGACTATAAGGATGTTGCGAGGGGGGGCAGGTCCTCCAGGTGAATCTCTCCATGGTCTTACTGGGACCTGGTTTTGTTCTGTCTGCTGCACGGAGTCACACCACACCAGAGGTGCAGAATGGTTTGCCTGTCTGATTTTGTAGACTTTTTTTAGATTTTGTTGATTTTGTCATTTTTCCTTTGTATTTGTTAGGGCAGGGTAAAAAAATGATTCATTAGTGCATTGCAATATGTTTTTTGCCTATTCAATATCGATTCATAAAATCCTGAAATCGATTATTTCCGTTGTAATGACGCCCCACTCCTGTGGGGGCAGTGTGAATGCTGCCAGAGTGTGATTGACGTTGTTCAGAGGCCCTACTTGACTCCAAAATAACGACTGTTGTTTATTCATAAAAATGGCAACAGTGGCTCGAGATAACCGTGTGTAAAAATCAGCGCAGACAGCATTGAAAGCCGACGTTTGGATACACGAAGTTGATAGTAGTTACGACGTGTGAGGTTAATCATCATCACCACGTAATCATTTCAGCTGACACCACACAGATGTTTTGCAACCTGTTGCTGCCGCAAAAATTGTGGATCACAACCAAATGCAGGTTGACAATTTCTGCATAAATGTTTATTCCATTTGTTAAGTGCGGCTCAGGTAAAAATGTGGACTTTTCTGTAAATTTATTTTAGTTTTAATTTTTATTTAATAAAGAATAATGTAATGGTAAAATAAGTTTTGGTGTCAGTTTGTTCTAAATCAATACAGATAATGCACACTTTATTGAACACATATCAGAAGGTATTAATGAATTATGTAGGTATTTCTGACATCAACACACATAGCTGAATCGATATCTGAGCAATTGGGTCAATATCGAATCGAATTGAAATCGAATTGAATCATGACCCCAAAAAAATCAAAATTGGATTGAATTGTGAGGTTTTTGACAATAACCAGTTTCTAACGTAAGTAAGTGAGCAGGCAGTGAAATATTTTTCTTTTTTTTTGTATGCTTTAATTGTGTTGATTGTTGTTCTGTAGCCTACAGATAACAAATGTGAAAAATGTTAAAGTCCAGTTGTGAATGACATGTATCTTAGCCTGGGCGGCTACCAGTCAGAGATCTGTACTTTACTGAGTGCACTTTCTCGTTCAGTCAGACAACAAACATTTAAAATGTTTATTACAGCAGTAGAAAATAGTTAATTTGGTGTTTAGACTCTGGCCTCATCACTCCCTGCAGATATTTTTACATGAGATATTAGGGAGTGATGATTAAATATCTTGCCCCGTAGCTGGATGCTGGTGTGGAGATGGGGCTGAAGGAGCAGGCAGCAAAGCTGATGCAGAGCAGCAGCGGCATGGACAAGGCAGAGGGAGAGTTAGGACATTTCTGCAGCTTAAGAAAACCACCAAACTGAGAGAGTGTGTTTTGTAGATGATATATGGTGAGTGAGGTATGATGCATGTATATGGAGTTGCCTGCCTGAACAAGCTTGCAGACTTTGCTGCTTTTACTGGTAACATGTTTCTGTGGTTTGTTTTGGTCATTAAAATATGTTAGTGAATTTTCCATGTTGTTAGCAGTGTTTTAATGTCTATGATTTTAGCTCAAGATATCAGCATGGTTGCTCTGCGGTCAGTGCTAATAACTGTGTTATTGAATTAAATCATGGTGATATGCAATTTTTTTTAAGAAGAATTTATACTTGATAATTTTTTGGGAAAAAAAAATCAAATAGCAAATTATGTTTCTTAGCACTGTATTTTTTATATGCCTGCAATTATGTCTGGGGTGAACTTAAAAATCTCAGCATGCATCACCGCATGATAGTGTAACATCAGTGAAGTTTCCTGATTCCCAAATTTTAAAAGTTGTAAACACTGTATTTATAAGGCTGTGCTTAAGTACCTGTCACGACTCTTTGGTTTAAAGATAAACTATCCAACTACAGAGAGCGCTGCCTCCTTATTGTCTGCATATCATGCCCACAAGATTAAAGACAGATTACCAGAGATTATACAAATTGCAAATTATCAGTTATAAAATACTTTGCTGTCCAGAAATTATAAATTAGAGCAAGGCTGCAGGGTTGTGTTTAAAAAAAAAAACAACCCAAAAACTTCACGTTATTCCACTGCACAGACCAGATGATGTTGCTAATGCACCATCTTTAAAACATGCAGTTTTGCACAGCCCTAATTAATACCTTGACAGCTTCCCATCTTGTAGTAAAAGGAGAGTTAAACTTTATTGAGCTGTGGCTATGAAATACATCTTATAAATATTCATGTTGGAATTTAATCTTTGCCTTAAATATCTATTTCAGTCAGACAGTGTGGAATACAGCAGGTCCATTTCACAAGACTTAACAAAATGCTGTTAATGACATGTCTGGTTTGATGGCCAGGAGGTATAAAAAAAAAAGTACAGAGGAGCCTAATGTGAACACACATGCTTCATGTCCGTGGCTGAGGCCAGGACATCTGGCTCTGACCTTGACCATTGGAGACGAGCCATCTCTGGGCCGAAATCCATGCATCACTCTCTGGTGACCACTGACCTCCAACAGTCATTTTACTTTAACTACTCCCGGTGCAACTGTCAGCATAGAGGGTATAACCTTTGTTCCAACATCAGCAAACTTTACTCCTCCTCTGTGTCTGCTGCGGAGTACAGGAGGAGGAGGAGGGGATGGGTAGGGGGGTGACAATTGACTACCGCTCCAACTACCCCTTTTGGGCCGATTTTTAATTTTCAGATCCATCTGTTTACAAGCTGAAAGCCTTTCAATGTGATTTAAAGCACCAACACCAATTAACACGATCCTCACATGCTACCATAAAGTAGCTGCTGTATTCTGTCAAAGATGACAGATGGGCTCAGAATAATCAGCAAACAAGGACTGCAGGAACGTTTGATTCAAGATGTTAGCCATGTAGCGGGCTGGAGTATTTAGCTTTGATGGACAAACAACCGAGAGTGGGACTTGAATTGATTGAAAAACATGAAGCGATGGACCTTTTACAAGTGCATCTGTCAGATCACTGGTGAGCGCACACTGTGATGGATTGAACCCGCTGACACGTCCCTGCCAGGTAGCAGAATGTTTGAACACCTTGACGGATGAGGAAGTGAATTGATTTCTGTCTGTGTCAAAATGCGAAAACGTGTCTGTGGGCTCAATGAATAGTTAATGTTTTTTAACTTGGAGCGGCCCGCACAGCGCTCTGCGGACGTAAATTAATCATAGCAAAAACGATGGCTTTCCAATGGTGTCAGCCGTAGTGTCTTTTTTTTGGTGAGTCGCTTAAATTGGTTGCCTTCAGCCAAAATCTGGAGCAGGAAGCAATTAGGCTTTAAATTCTCGTGCCGTTTCGTTGGGTTAAATTTACAGATTGGGGCACAGGATCGATGCTTCCCACAAGATCACTGTAAACAACCAACTTCACTTTTTTCTTTACCTTTCCTTCATACTGAGGTCACTTCCCTTTACCTGTTTATGTCAGTGCTTTGTGAGTGCCCTGATTACCCAGTTGTTAATCAATCAATCAATCAATCAATCATGCAAGTAAGAAAAAGGAGTTTCAGTGAACTGGTTGATTAATTCCACAAACTTGACGATTGATTTTTATCTCCATCAGGCTTAAACCTGGCAGGGATCACATGTTTGGTTGTCTGTGCGTGTGTGTGTGTTGTGTGTGGTGTGTGTGTGTGTGTGTGCGTGTGTGTGTGTGTGTGTGTGTGTTTGTCTTTCTGTCACCAATTTATCTCACAAACTACAGGGCTAGTCAGCCTAATATATTTTCTGCACTTTTATGACTGTATGCTCAAGGCCATCTCACGGTTTGCTGTGATTTATAAATGTTAAAAAACCTGTTTCATTGACTGTTTTATGCCGTGATTGACTCGTGATTTATCACTCCTCCTAACTTGCTGGTAGGTGGCATACGTTTTCCCAAAGTCTTCTTGGCTGAACACAACAAAAGCCTTGCCTTGTCTACTGCAGGCCACATTTTGGCCTTTGATATAGCTCAGACATGAAAACCATAGAAATGTTGTCATATTTTGAGCTGGAGTATCTGGAGTTAATTCCATACCCTATACGTTATGATCCACTAAAGTTAGGCATGATATCTTCACTACCATCTTGACTGTAATGGAGCCAATAGGAGCAATTCTACAGGGCACAGCTGTGTGTTAATGTTTTTTAACAAATGCTGCCTATGTAGTGCTCGGTGGACTTAAATTAATTGTAGCAAAAATGATGGCTTTCCAATGGTGTCAGCCGTAGTGTGTGTTCTTTGTGGAGTTACTTAAATCGGTCGCCAAGATCTGGAGCCGAAAGCAGTTAGGCTTTAAATTCTCGTGCCACTTTGTTGGGTTAAATTTACAGATTGGGGCGGAGGATCGATGCCTCCCACAAGCTCACGGTAAACAACCAGCTTCACTTCTTTCTCTGTCTCTTATTCAGGTCACTTTCGAACAAAGGGTTCTTTGTCTCTTTCCTCTCTTTATTTGTTTGCATCAGTGCTCTACATGTGCCCTGATTACCCATTATTAACCAAACATTCAGCCAATCAATCACTCATTCATTCACATAATCATGCAAGTAAGCAAAAAGAGGCACAGTGGATTGCTTAATTAAAAAAACACAAAAAACCCAGACATTTCCATCCTAATGAGACAGAGGTATGAGTGCAGCATGGTGCAACAGCGGTAAAGTATTGAAAGGGTCACGGGAGCATGAAGCAAATGAAGCAAGTGTGTAATTACAGCAGGACTGAGACGTGGACCCCTGAACCTGAGGTCAGCTTCAGAGCGTCATTATTCTGCGTTAATCTTTGCCCCACTCGGAAAAAGTGAGAGCCGAGGTTTGATTAGCTATTCAGAAAACATCTTTTGGCTTTCTAATCACACGGCTTTTCTGAATTTCTGAATTTGTAATGGACACCCAAGAACTTGCAGACTTGGAGGAAAATAAAGTTTTCATTGTAATAATTTTTGGCATATTTTTCATTGTATTTTTATTTATTTATTTTTTAAATTTCAAATGAATTCTCAGAAATGCCATAGTTTTCTACTTTGCATGGCCTCAGATTCATTCAGACAAAACTGGAATTTTACAGTTACATATAAAAAATACTGTCAGTCATGAAACAAACACGGCATACGAAGTATTTTAGGGTCAAAATAACTGCGACTTCAATATGTTGTATAGTGGTATTTGCTAGTAATGTATTAAGAATGGTACAGTATAAAATATAATATAGCAGATGTTATGAGTCCTTTTTGAGTGTGTGCATGTGTGTGTGCATTTTGAGCAACAGTGAGTGAGGCTAACTTCGTGCCTGTGCTCTTGGTTGGTGTGTGTGTGTTTTTGAGTAGGTGTGTGCCTATTAATGTTTGAACAATGACTCCTTTTGTTGTGTGGTTATTTCCTTTCCTTTATGTGGGTACAAAAGCGATTTATGAAAATGTATCTCCTACACAGCTGACATCTGTTTCTTTACTTCTCTCTCAGCACAACCACAGACTTTGTTACTCCAGTAGTGAGAGCAGGAAGGAAATATGTTGCTTAAAAAAATAGAGATGGGGAGAAGGAGAGGAAAACTAAACTAAGGAGACCTTTTGACTCCAGCTGAGGGTTGGATCCTCTTCTGGCAGGTTAAAGGTTGAGAGTCTAATCACATCGTCGATGCTGTGAGAGCTCGGTGGGATGTGACAAAATGGAGGAGAAAACCTGTTTCAAAATCATTATTTTCAACTTCTCCAAAGACAAAAAACATATTTTTTGACCCAGGAGGATTTCACTGTTTGCTAGTCTCTCCTTATGTCTGCCTGTGAGTGTTTGTCAGTAAGAGAAAGGAGTTATTGTTTTCTATTGTATGGTATAATGTGCTCCTTCTGTCCATCCCCTCAGGCAGTATCTGCAGCAGGTCTGTGTCTTGCCAACCGCATACAGTAGCAGGGGGGCTGTAGAACAATGAGAGGCGAACTGTTGGGGGGCAGGGATTTTAATATAGGAGGATGAGATGTTTTCATGGCTGTTTTTGAGTGTCTGTAGTTTGGACTTTGCTATCCATGCAGTCAAGTGCAGCAATGAATAATGTTTTACATGTGAAGATAGTGAAAACCACACGTGCCTTGGGATGTTTTGCATGTTCAACATCTAAAAACCACACCTACCTCTGTATGCATCACATGCAAAATGTCAAAAACCGCATTTGCCTCTGAATGCATCACATGTGAAACATCAGAAAACATTGTGCCTCCGAATGCACCATGTGAGACGTAGGGAAACCACACCAAGGTCTGAATGCATCACATGTTGAATGTCGGAAAAAAACACACGTGCCTCTGAATGCATCACATTTGAAACGTCCAAAAACCACAAATGCATAAGTATGTTTCACATGTGAAATGTCAGAAAGCCACGAGTGCCTCCGAATGTTCAGCCCGTTTTCATTCCAGGGAATCAAATACTGCTGCTTTGCCACGGCCCTCAGTGTGTGATATTTAGCAGCTTTTAGATGCACTGAGTGTTTAACCTACACCAATTCAGACCCAACACATTTTGCAAAAGAGCAAGAAAAGCCATGTAGATTGGAAGGGAGAGGTGCTGGATGGGTCAAACAAAACCAGACTTTAATCCAGGAGACCACAGTCCATGTCCTGTGGGAAACCAAAAGCCAATCTTGTTTTCGGTAATGTTTTGCAATTTACACACAGTCGTGGCACACTTAACCTAACCATTTTAACCCCAACAAATAATCTTTTTTCTAAACCTAACCCAGACCGTTTGACCTTAACCACATTACAGCGTGTTTAAGCTGTGCATAACATTGATACACTAAAGGTATGAGATGGAGAGGGACGTGACAAAGCATCAGCGTCTGATGACCTGGGAACGAGTTGGAATGTTTCAGATGTGAAATGTCCAAAAAACACATGATTATTTCCTATCAGTTGTCACATGTGAAATTCACAAATGTTAAATTGTGTTTCTTTTTTTCGTAAGTTTTTCGGTAAGGAACCTTTGTGTGATAAACTACATAACATCTGATAACAATGGTGGCCGCCTTTGTGATGAAGCTGTTATCTTTTAAAGACTGCGTCAAACTGTGCATCTTATTCTGGCATGCTCATGATATTCTGATTGCATCTGTTGGACCAGTAATGTATGTGGAAAAACTGCAGCACTTCTTGTCCCTCCCCTCAAGTAGCGTCCATGTGTGTCTGCCCCCCTGGATGTATCTCAAATGTACCATGACAACCTGTCATGCTCGGCTATACGTGCCCGCAGCCAAACAGAAGGGTTCATTCCCCATCAGTGATCAGCAGCGAGCGGGCATCTGCGTGCATCCCTTG
The DNA here is from genome assembly GCF_008729295.1 of Plectropomus leopardus. Lineage (NCBI taxonomy): Eukaryota > Metazoa > Chordata > Actinopteri > Perciformes > Serranidae > Plectropomus > Plectropomus leopardus. The sequence goes on along the minus strand of NC_056464.1, from coordinate 16,517,726 downwards.
TTGAAAGAGTTTACTGCTACAGCAGCTACATGACAACACAAAGTGGTAGCATGTGTGCGTATTAGGGCATCTGCATGCACATGTTGAGTAAAATGAGTGCATATGTGTGTGTGTGTGTGTGTGTGTGTGTGTTTGTCCATCCTGTGGCTGAGGGCTTACATGTCTCATACACTGGGATAAAGGCAGTGGTGCAGTGATGAGCGCCTAATCTGAGTGCATGTGATCAGCCCGGCGAGGCTGGAGAGATATGAGCGTTTGACTTGTTAAAAGGGATGTTCTTCACTAAGAGCCTCGTTGGCCCTGACATAACTGGGACATAGTTCTCCTTGTCAAAGCTAATAATCAATTCCCACTACAGGGATAATCTGACAGCAGACCCCCACTGAGCATGACACCTCCCAACGCAAGCTGTCGTCACATCCCCATATTTTTAATAACAGCCCAAACAGTTACCAATAGCAACTGCAATAAGCCCACGAGGCCTGCATTCACAAGGTAGTAAACACTCGACAATGGGTCTGATCCTCGCTGTGCGCTTTGATGTTGAGTTTGATGCTAATGACCGAAAATGCAGCACATCAGTGAGACTGCCTGCTCCTGCAAATTTGGCCAAAGATAAAGGAGTGTTCGCTCCTCCAGGCTCTGTATGTGTGTCCAAACCAAATGACCTCTGAAGATATACTTTTGATTTGTTCTATCAAAGCACTGGCAATTCGTTATAATCTTTTATTTTTTTTTGTGGAAACATAACCAGTGTATGGTACAGGGACGGCAGGTGTCCCCCAGGGAGGTGGCGAGATGAGCCGGGCTGCGGCATCGTTCCTCATCTGGACGGAACATTAATAACGCCGGGACCTGGGGAGAAAGCTCCATCTGGGCCAGGCCGGTGCGCTGCGGAGGGGACAGACCACTGACTCCACAAGTCTATAATCCCTCACAGTGCAACGGCAGCCTGCAGGGCCCAGTTGACAAACACATGCAACTTTCTGCTACACCTTTCCTGGATAATCAAAACCCTTGAATGGAGTGCTTCCCGTCCTGTGTCAATTTATTTTCACACCTTCAAAAAAAGATCCTTTAATTAAATGCTGTGTTTGCAAAGCATGGCACTTTTGACTACAGATGAGCTCTTATGAATAATCACATAATTATTTTGCCTGCCCTTCAGCCCTTATCCCGTGGTGGTTTCAGTGTTAAATAAATAACATTCTGATTCACTTTCAAGCAGGTGGAAATTATCCAAAAGAGGAGGCTAAAGCCCAGACTAACGGAGTTAAAATGATTATTAAGGTCAGGTCCTCTTGACTCTTTCATTGTGGTGCAATAATGCTCACTACTGTAACTTGCTGCTCAGTGACTTGTCATTTCCATTTTTATCACCACTCCCTCTATAAGTGCTTGTTAATCAATACAGCAAAGCAGGGACTGTCTGTTGCAGTAGCCTGAAGCATAGAGGCATGAAGTGTTAACATCTCCTACATCTGCACCTCCATTCCTCTGTCCATGTCATTTAGTTTTTTTATTTATATGTCTTTTAGAAACTTCTACTGGCAATATTTACATTGTTTTCATCTCAAAGTCCCACTTACTTTAATACTTAAAGTTACTTTGGTTAGGTTTAGGAAAATAAACATGGTTGGACATCTTTAGGTTTAGGCTAATAAAGTTATGTAGGTTAGATTTAGAAAAAGACACGTGGCGACGACGTACCATGAAATGAGGCAAAGTTGACTTAGTTTCACACGGTTCTGAACACCGGTTTCTTGGGGGAAAGTTTGGTGTTTTATGACCCATCCACCACCCCAGCCCACCTCCTCATGGGGATAACTTTGGTCTTTACACCCCTTAGTGCATTGGTCACTTGATCACAGCCTTTCCAAATATGTGTTAAATGTTTGGCCTTGACGATACTGCACTGTATCTGCGCAATGTTTGTCACTGTAGAGGTGTTTTCACATTCCTCTACTAAAGGGGGCTGTGTGTCTGCACTTCACTAATATCAGAGATTCAAATGTACACCAGGCAAGCTAGATTAGGCATGCCACTGATATAAAAGCCAGCAACTGTGTAATACAGGAAACATATGGACGGAAGAACAGACTTCATCACAACACTGGCAAATAAATCTGAAATCCTCAGGACAAAGCAGACTTGTCACAGGTCTTCCAAAAACCCTATTGGATCAGATATCACTGTATGTTGTACAACCATTAATGATGTGTCAACCACTACAAGTTAGCCGTAAAAGCTAACAAACTACTAAACAATATTAACAGAATAAAGATGCAAACTAAACTTACCATTCTGATACGTCTCTTAGGTGCTGATTTTGGTAAACAACAGACTCCTCATCTGAATCTGACTGAAGCTCAAACATGTACGGCTTAATCTCTCCAATGTGTCCTCTAATGATAATGCTAGCCGTCTTGGTGCGCCATTCTTTTTTCATCCGTCGACTGAACCCAAGCGTACCTAATGCAAGCGACCCTGATGAGCAGGATGAGCTCCCATCCACACCTTTTCAGGTTTTAATGTAGGAAAACCATGTTAAACAATATATTAGTATTAGTATAATGAATTTTAAAACGTGTCTGAAAGGGGAATTTAAGAATGGAGGTGCAATTTTCTGTTGTGAGCAACAAAGTGCCTGAGATTAATTTTAAGGTTTTCAGATATTTCAATAAGTTTGTCATAAGATTTTGAAAAAGACACGATCTGAGTAAATGTTGAATAAAAGGAGTCCAAAGTCCCTCGTCCTCGGGTGCTGTGGAAGTGTGGACAGTGTCTGGTCGTCTGCCTGTCTGTGCAAGGACAACAAAGTCTGCATCTCAAGGTCAGAGCTCTGTAAATGTTTCATTCAGGAGATGTGTCCAACCACAGGGCAAACACAACATCCTTTTCTTGAACAGAATGTCTCAAGGACTACAAACTTAGCTGTTTGCCGAAAAAGTTTTAGAGGGTTTGAGGTAATTTTTCATCAAACAGAGAGAAAGTTTTTCGCGTGTCATCCTTGGCTCATGTCTAATTTATATTCTAGGATTTTCTTGAGTGTCAGCTGTGGCTAACCAACCCTGTGAAGCCCACTGAGCAGGCCTGTCTGGCCCTTCATGTAACATCCCTCATAATGAAGATATTTTGGTGTCACTTCTTGGCGAGAGGGCAGTCAGTGAGATGACTTTGATCTCTGCTGAAGGTGGGGGTGTAAAGATCGAGACTGAGGAGCAATAAATGAGCTCCGTGGAGTGATAGGGGCATTGCAGTTCTGTCTCAGTAGACTTGTGACTTCCTGTCGGCTTCTTTTTTTTTTTCCCATGGAGCTGCCTCTGCCTGATTGTTTTTCTCAGCTGAGGTAATTCAGGTGCACTAGCCTGGAGCTTCCCTGACTTGTGTTTATTAGTTATTCATTTCCATCAGCCTGAACTGCCTTAGGCGATGTGATCTGCAACGTGCTCCCTGCTCAGGTGTTCAACAGCCCAACTGGATCATCCTTTATCTCCCATGATGCCAAGCAGCACAGCGCCACTGGGTTTCTAATGGTTAAATGTATGTTTATTATTAGAAAAATCACCGAGAGGCAGCAGAGAAAGTTATATTAAAATTAAGCTGCAGGTCTTTTTCTGAGTGTTTATTAAAGCAGGTGAAGAATAAGTATTTTTAAGTATACAGAAATCTCACCTTAGACTCATCCTCTGTCTCTATAGGCTCCATAGGGTACTGCACATATCACACTGATAACTGCAGTTTGACAGAATGAGTCAATGATAAATATCTTATGCAGTTGTTCAATATTGGATGTATTGTCAAGGTAATACAGTAATAAAGGTATGCTATGCAGGAATTGCCAGTTATGGTTTGAAAAACAAGCCAGACAAGCCAAACCTGCTAAGTTCTTTATCCTCTCTATTGGTGCTCGCCATACATTTATTTTTAGAATAATCCATCCATCCAAATGCATTAACCTCCAATATGGATACATAGTAAAACTTAACTGTTTTTTTCTTTGATGCCGTGTAAAAGCATTTCTTACAATATTCTCAGAACTATAGCCTAATTCATTGGAGTTAAATTATAAATGATTGAGATGGTCTTCTACTGCAATAGAATTTTGTAATTCCTTTATTTAGTTTGATGCGTATGTCCTATTGTCATTTTAAGTTATTAATTACATTTATTCGTTTGAAATGAATACCACTTTTTATATCAGAAATATATGAAGTTCCCCTTTATAGAAACTGAAGCATTGTAGAATTGCTAACAATTGGAAACTTAGCTTTATCGGCACAAAAGAATGTCAGTATTAAAGAATACTGCAAAACCCTGAATTACATAAATCTACAATTATTATTATGATTTTTTTTTTACATCCAATGCAAATCTCTTGAAAATACTGGCTATATCTGTGAATGACAGCTATGGTATGCTTTAAGAAAGGGTAATAATGTAGTTGTGGCAGATAATCAGGTTACCGTTACAGCTAATAAAAAGGTGAATTGCAGATCAGTGTCAGGAAACAAATTCCAGCTCCTTCCATTTTAATACCCATATACCACCTCAATACTGTTGCTTTCTGCCTCTCTACAGGGCACACTACTTCCTGTGTTGGCAGGAAATGTTGGCATGTTGGATGTAATTTGTACATAATTCCCAGGGATGCTTGGCAGGGTACAACAGGTATCAAATGTACAAGTACTTTTTCCCCTCATAAGAGCCTTCAGTTGTAAACAGTGTTGTAAACAGCAGCACAGTGTTTAAACACACAAGACTTTCTTACCATCCACACAGGAGGGTTTGTTGCGTGTCGTCCCGGCGACTTTCCCTGGTAAACAGGAGCACTTGACTGTCTGTGAACGCTCCTCGATGCGATTCTTGTTACAGCATCGGTGGGCGGCAATCACCTCACACGTACCTCCCTCTGCAGACAGACGGACACAGAGATACACGGTCAGCACATGGGAGAAAGATTAATGTGAGAGGAAACATATGATTGGAAATTAATTGAAGCAAAAAATGATTAGTGTTTATATCAACATCAAAGATTTGAATAAACCAACAATAATGTGAATGAAAGATGGGCTTAGGGAAACTAGACTACCTCTGCACGCCGCAGTACAATCATTGGGCACTTACACTGTAAGTATGTGTAACAAATTGGCCCTCGAGGCATCTCAATTATGTCATCTAATTGCCTCTCACTCAGTGCTGGCTGTCCTCACTCCATACCAATCAGCTTATGATGAAGATCACATCATGCACTTGCTGTGTAATAACTTGCCTGCATTTGCACCCTTGATATCTTTGGTATGATGTCAATATGTGTTTGTAGCACTTGTCTACAGTTCTCCAGGGAAATCCTGGCAGGCACGGGCTTCAGTTGCAGACCGAGATGGGTGACACCTTTGAGTCCCATGACTGAAACAATACAGTCCAAGGCTATACTACACAAAAGCATTAACTCCAAAGCATAGGTGACACCAGTCAGAGCAAATGCTGCACAATAGGTCCCAGTCTGACAAAGGAGGATGTCAAAAAAATTCTGTGAAAAGAGGAGGCATATGTGCCGACGGCGGTACTGGGTCAAAATAACAATAGGAAGGATTGCCCAGGGGAGGGAGAGGGGGTGATGGAGCGGAGGGACATCCTGAAATGAGTGAGCCAGGAAGAGAGGGAGAGCTAGAGGACAAGGTGTGTCTAGCTGCCAGGTACTGGCCATGCCAGTGAGTAATGAGGGAGCCACTGGAAGTGCCCCCTTCACACAATTATAAAGCGTGGGGCTAATGCAGCCAGCGGAGCTGCAGGAGAGAGGCCCTCCATCACCGCTCTCCCCTTTCCTTACGCCCCAGGAAAAACTCTTTATCTTCCCTTGACAGCCACCGCAACAGACACCATCGTCCAACAATTAAACTGGAGCTCATCCCTGGACAGAAGAGAGGAGAAGAGAGGAGAGGAGGAGGGCTGAACTTATCCTTTCCAATCCACAGAACAGATAGAGGATAGAGTGCAAAAAGAAGGGGAGACAACCAAATGCCACGTTCCATCTTGTTTGTGCCTTATTTCTCTCTGCTGTACCAAGTTTTAAAGAGGACATCCTTCTGTGCTGAGACGATGCGTTTGCTTCCACTGGCATGACAACAACCGGTGTGTGTTTCTCTGGTTGTGCAAATGTTTGAAATGGCTCGGGTCATGAATTACGGAACTGAGCTCCCAGCAGTCTGGACAAGTTTGGCAACAGTTTTCTTCTCCCATTCCCGTCAATGTCTGCTGTGGCCAGACCAAAGGCCGCCGAGTTCTGGATTAAAAAGGCAAACATTTGCAGTCCTGCTGGACCACACTGTCGTGCAGTATTAATGTCACTCTCTCAGCGCTTGTTGTTAGATATTTCTGGGCAGGAGGACGCAGAACACAGACTATGAAAGTGAGGAGAAATATCCCCTGAGTGTGCTAAAACCCCAAACCCCACAATGAATTGGCTTGTTGAATATTTTACCGACAGCTTCCTGACCTGAAGACTGGCTTTCAAGTCAAAGATCTCTGAATAAGTGAGGACTTTACGTTGCATCACAGAATACGTAATTTGGTCGAATCCCCTCAGCTGGCTTCAAAGCCTAAATTTGCTGGTTAACACTACAGATGTGTAACCAGCAACCATCTGCCAAGGGTCAATAAAAGGAAATGTAATTTGTCCTGATCTGTAACTTTAGGATTCTGACTGTAGTTTAAAAGGAAACACACTGCAAAAGAAAGGCCGGAGGATTCACCTCGACAGCAGTTTCTGCATGAGGTGAAAATTTGCCGCGACGGAATTTAGGAAAAAAAGGGGAACTAATCTTTTGAGGTTAGAATAATAACATATAACAAGGCCATGATAGTCTACAGTAGATCAAGCAAGTATAGACATATAGTCATTTAATTTTGCACACTGTCATAAAATCAGGCAGTGTGGTCACAGGAATAAAAAAAAAACCAAAAACCTTAAATCTACTATATATATATATATATATATATATATATAATATATATATATATATATATATATATATATATATATATATATATATATATACAAAGCTACAATTCCCAGATAATATGTGGCTTTGTGGGGTTTAAGCTTGTAAAAATATCACAAGTGATCTTTCAGTGAATTTCGATTGTGTTTGTTGATTTTTTTTTTTTTTTTTACAATTGGACGTTGACTTAATACAAGTAAGTTGGATAGAACTTATTTTGATTATCATGATCATTGTGATGATTATTTAATTATTGCAATCAGACACATGCACACACACACGCACACCAACACACGCACGCACACACATGCACACAAAAGCACATGCTTGTGAGTGTATCAGCCAGGGGGTGAGGTCCAGCCATCAGCCAGGTGGACATTAGGCATGATCACTATGAACCATCTGGAATGTGGAGGAGAGAGCAGTGTAAATGGCTCCACGATGACTCTACTGGGCCAGTCACGAGAGCCACTTAGACGACAAATGGCCACTTGGACGAGGCATAATTTCATTCAGGTAGCTGGGAGCTCAGGGTGGAGTAAATGACCATCCATTATCTCTGTCTGAGTATGTGTCTGAGTTTGTTTTTGTGTGTCTTTACGCATACTGTGTTTGTGACATTCCATTATATATACACTGTGTATATTCTCCTAAAATGCTCAGGTGCACAACAGTAACTGTGCATGCATTATGGTGAAATTTGGGATCACAACAACTTAAGACGCAGCTGCAGGTTGTGATGGATGTAGTGCTTAGAGCTTGTCAGGCGGCTAAAGGGGTTAAACCAACCTGCTAAGATGGAGTGGGTGGCTGTGCACTCTAGCCTTTGGTGAGGGGAGGTGAAGGGCATCGATGGGACCACTGACTGGTCATTTTTCTCTTGGCGGCCCACAGTGACAGCAGCCATTAAATGACTGGATGAGGTGATTATGTTTAAGGAAATCAATGCTTCATTGTTTTCAGCTTAGCCCAACGGCCAATTAAGAGCTGTTAATGAGGTAAGGCTGTTAAATGTGGAGATAGGGGAGAAGGAATGGGAGCTCGGGATAAAAAGCCATACTTCATATTCGAGTGTTTTATGCAGAGCACTCAAAGATTGAGATTTGTGACTGGGAACATTCACAGAAAGCAAAAATGCAAAGTTCCACATAATGTTTTACACTTGCATAAATGCACCAAATTGGCCCAAATGTAAGATGATATATTTAAAATAAAAAGTGGAGGTTATCTTCAAGGACTAGACAATTATGTGTTCATATCATCAGATATTCTTTTTGAACAGAGACAGCGCCGCTGTTACACCAACTCCTACAGAGTGTTGCATTACGAGTAGTTTGTAGCCTTGATCTTGCAAGCCCTAGGGTGTTCCAGTCCATTCATGGTTTGACTTTTAGAGTTAGTCAAGCCTAAAAATGTGATGTGAGCCCAGTTTAACCTAAAGAGTTTCTTGAAGCGTATATTTTGCTGCCACGGAGGAAATAAATTCATGACGAGGAAAATCGAGTCCAAAGCGTCTTCAGACGGCTTTACTGCAGAAAGCAGACCATGGACCAAATCATCTGTCAAACAGGAGAAAATTACAGCTGTCACAGCTGATGAGGAGCTCAGAAAGACTGCTGCAGAGAATAATTGTGACCACTTCCATGAGCCTGACAGAAGAGTGTGTGAGTGTGTAGACTGATAGGTGAGCTACACAAATGTGAGATTTTTACATTATGCTTTAAAGCTATAGTGTGTAATTTTTATTAAAAAAAACCCAAAAAACAAACTTTTGTTGTATTTGCTGAAACTGTCACTATATTCACACAGCACTAACTGAGACTGATAGTCTTTTAAAAAAATTCTCAACAACCAATCAGAGACGTTTCTAACATAGCTGTCAATCATGTCAATCACTGCACATGAACTCAGCACTCAGCAACTGATCAAATATGAATCAAGATTATGTCACTGTATTTTCTTTGTCTTGCCTCAAATGCTTTTAGAAAAAATATTTTAGTTTAGCTGAAAATGAGAAAATAGGTCCGGCGGGTGGGCGATGCTTGGTGCTGTGGTTGACCTTGTCCAATATGGCAGCCAGATCACAAACTGACTCATTTTACAGCTAAACTGTACACCAAAATTCTCCAAAAGAAGATGAGAGGCCCACCAGCCAGACCCATTTTCTCATTTAACAGCCTCTTTTACACGAAAACATTTTTCTGAAAACATTTGAAGTGAGAAATAGAAAATACAGTAACATAATCTTGATTCTTATTTGATCAATACTGCCTAGTTCAGCTGCGGCTTCTTCAGTTCTAACCATTTGAACTGAAGAAGGCACTTGGATGACAGGCGAGACGTCTTCAAGAAACTCAAGCAAATCCAGTTGCCTATGATGTAGCACCGAGAATTACCATGACATGGATGACTAAGAATCTTCACCAACATAGTACTTTATTTTTTTTTCTCAAAACATTTGAGGCAAGAAATGGGCAATGCAGTAACAAAATCTTGATTCATATTTGATCAGCGCTGTCGAGTTTGTCATTTTGACTGCAGTTCACATCAATGATTGACATGATTGACAGCTACGTTCTGATCGGTTGTTTTCTGTGCATCTTAGTAGATTCTGGTGATTGGCATTAGAGGTTGTAGGAAGAGGAGGTGGGGCATTTTCCCCCCAACTATCTGTCTTATGTATTTCTTTCAAAATATAGTGACAATCTCAGCAAATATTACATAAAAGTGACCAACAGTAGCTTTAATGATATTATTTTGTGTTTCACTTTAATTAAGAAAAGCTTTCAGGGATGAGAACTACTGTGAAAGTGTTTATCGTCAAGAACTATTATTCCAAAAAGTATTAATCCAAAAAGTAAAAAAAAAAAAAAAATCTTAATAATCAGGATCGTCTTATATTTTGGCCAATATGATAAACCTAAGATGCTAAAAATCCACACGGATCATTGAGAGAAGAACAAGAACCACAAACCAAACCATGATAGTCTGTATTATTTCTGCGCATAAACTCAAGGTCACAACAAACCCATGACAGTATATTCACCCAAAGACTCCACACTCACAGGAATGAAAGTGACAGTTTCGTTTTATCTTCTGAGTGACGAAGAACGTACTCTGCCGCCTTCTGATCTCACTGCATCTGGCAATTTCTGACACATAGATAAACGCAGGTGCTCGTGACAATGTCACCACAATAAATAAATAAACAAATAAATAAAAACCCAAACAAACAACATTTTCCCACCACATCATGGCTCCGTTTCAGCGTCAACAACTATAATCTATGCAAAGTGGCCAAGAGCAGTAATCACTGGCTCACCATCAGCAAGCATTTCTGCCACCTCCTCTCTCTCCACCTCTCTTTAGCTCTCTCTCTCACACACTGCTTCTCTCACTGCTACACTTATTAAGTAATGACATATGGCCGAGGGAAGGAACACAGCAGCCGGGAAAACTTAAGCCTCTCAAGGACTCGTCATAACAACTTAATCAGTGCACACTCAGGTGAAAATGAGCCGTGTCCGCCTGCGCGCTGGAGTGCCCGTTTTGTTTTGCCAGACTGGCAGCTGCTGCATCAACCACAGTCCATCTTTCCACTCGATTCCTCCTTTTCTGTGGGCTTGTTGTTGTCCCACAGTTTGTCTGTGTTAGCTGTCTTAGCACTTCTAATTGTCAATTTAAATCTGAGATGGCAACAGGAATTATGGTTTCCATTGTCGGTAAATAAATGTAGGCATGTGTAGAGCTAAGAAATGTAAATTCGACATTGTTCTTATTCCAGAAGCGTAGCCAGAGCTGCATTTCAAATCATCGGTGAAAATGATGCACATTTGAAAGACAAATTGAGACTCTTGCGGTAGTGAGTGAACAAAGTTACTTTGTACCGTGCACCAGAAAAGTCACTTCAAACTCCTGTAAAGTTTTGTTAAGCATCAGAATGTTTATTTGAGTTTTTCTGGTCAACTTTTCTCCCTGTGAAATCATGCATAATGGAAAATGACCCCTTTTTTAATCACTTGTGATGCACAGTTTTAAACAAAAAAAGAGCATGTTATTGAAAAGATGTCAGATATGTCCAAAATGAAAAAAAGCTCTATTCTGTTTGTTCCGATTAGTTTTATGTCGTTCAGATTTGAGGGAAGGGAGGAAAAAAAAAGCAGGGGAATATTAATGATCTGTTTCAAGAAGCAAAAGCATCAAAGTGGCTGTGGGGCAGCTGTCCCACTGCATATATGTTTAATGACGCTCATCAGAATTTAGCTTTTCATTACTTAAACATCAAGTTAGAACTTCATGAACACTCCCCCTGATTACTTAGGATAATGTTTAAACACGCTACAAAGCACCGTTGAGTGGATTCCAAATGGAGGCCTCAGAGGCAGTGCCAGGGAACAACTTTTCATGTCCTTCCTCTTGGCAACTGATACAGTTTATATATTTTATATTCAGAAATTACACAACCCTCATTTACTGCTCAAAATCCCCTACTTCTGTGGCAGCACCAGTTAATAAAATGAAGAGTATGCAAAGAGAAATCTCACTGAAAGCTTCACTGCTATATTTTCATGAAGGAGTATATCACATCTGCGGTGCTAATACTCTCTGAATCACACCTCGTGCAGTATGGAGACGTGTGAAGTAGCAAGAATGAGAGAGCGTCTGCATGCATAGTGCATGTATCTGTGTATGTGCCACATTAGAATGATGCTGTTTGGCATGTCACCAGCTGGAGGTGTTAACATGGACACTGACTATGCACTCCACGTAAGGAAGAGTCCTTTGTTGGTAAAAAAAACCCCAAAAAAACATGAAGAGACAGCGATCCTCTTATGGGTTGGACTTGGAGTGCTTGTTTTTGCCGCACTGAAGTTCTCCTGGCCTTTGAGAGTAAATCGTCCACAAAGTCTTGAGCCCCAGCCACTTGTTCTCACTCTGAAGCCCTTTCCCAGAGGGCTGACTTCCACCAATGAATAATAAAAGGTAAAGCCTCAAGGAGGAAGGTCCACCAGAGAAGCTTGCACAATTCACCACATATAAAGACGCAGAAGAAGTGGGAGGAAAGCAAGCTGCAGGATGTTTTGCTGTGCAGACTGTCTCAGAGAATAACAAACAAATTAGTCTCAGCTCTTGTTAACCATTGTTTATCCAATCTAAAACTCTTTTTTGACCCATGTGTCACTGATGCATCAGGAACTGAAGTGGATCCTCCATTTATCAAGTGCCCATAAGCACCCTGTTGCAGTGATCCGTATGGTTTTTCTGACCTCAGCCAGTGTGAAGGCTTCAGGCTGGTTTCTCACTGACCCCTCTGTGGCCTGGATTTCACTTTCCTCCTGAGGCAGCATCACCCACAGTAATGGGAGTAGACAAACAAGTGGACATAGCAGCTATAGTAGCGCCTGGAGCTACCGCAAACCTGAGGGAGGGAGGGGGAGAGTGGGGGAGAAAGACACTCCAGAGCTCAAGCTGACTGACAGGAACCACTGACCCAGCTATACTGGAGTCACACGAATCAATGTTGTTTTTCTCCCCCTCTGCTGGTATGGCTTACCTCTGAATCTAGCTATCGTCTTACAGAATACTAAATACTGCTTGACTACAGTGGCTCCAACTTACAGTTTGATGTCTGATGAATGATGAGGAAAATGGAAAATCCTAATATGTTTCTTGTTTTAAACAGATATTCTTCATGCATAGGGACATGCTCCAGTTTACTGAATAGGAAAAGTATAGTGCAGCAATTGCACCATTGGTGGTAATAGTCTTGACATCTTTAACAGGTAATTCCATTAGTATGAATAAGAGATGCGAGGTGCTGCTGGCCACGGCCCTGGTCGATTCTTAATCACCTGTATGGGTTTCCTCTCGTGGGCCTGTATGACTCCAATGCTCACATCTTTATGGTTATTAAAGTTAACGATTGCTGCGTGCCTCATTTACCAAGGCTCTATCAATACCAGTTCAGCACCATGAAATTACCCCAGTCCAGAGGGAGCAGCGTGACAAACCGGATTAAGAAGGGCTCTGTAATGCCCTGGCATATATAACTCGCCGTGTCATGGACTCAGCCCCGCTGCAAGAGGACCCACTGCCAAGCTCAAGCCCAGTGAAGGGAGGGGTACCAAGGGGCTGCTGACAACCATTATCGTTTAAATGTCAATTCAGGCTTTTATTACCCACATGGTTGTTCAGAAAAAGCAATGAAAAACTAATAGCTGGCAGGTTAAAAAAAAAAAAAAAGACATCTTTGGAGAAAACACATTAAAAGTTCTCAGAAGTTACCTCACAGATGAATGGAAAAAAGGAGGTGATTATGGTAAATATATGCAGGATGTAACCTACTTCTGTGGTCTTTCAGGTGTAAGGATAACTTTGTTGGATACTCTTTTATATGCATGACAGTTAGATTTGTATGGAGAAGAGCTTCATTGCATTTTAAATGTGGTATCAAAATAAAAACCTGCAGTAAAGAGGGGAGAGATGGCTCGTGTCCCTTCGCTTACATGCCGCTTATCTTATTTCCATGACAGGAGGGTGAAGCCAGAAATAGTGTAGTGCAGTGGCGGGAACACTCTTGTACAGAATTTACTACACGCTGTCACAGTCACATAAAAAGATGCATTAGATAAAGTCAGCAAACTTCCATTCATCACTTCTTGTTTCTTGCTTGCCCTCGCTTCTGGTGTGTGTTTGTGCGCTTTTGTGTCATTACAGAACAGCATACAGGTGTGGCCGCACCTCTCTGTGTTTTACTGCACCCCGCAGTACAGTTGGCGGTGCCTGACCTCCATCCAATGTCCATATGACACAGGTCACTGCGCACTCTAAATGAGAGTTGGCTGGCGAAATGAGAAACTAAATTGTCCATTCAAAATCGCAAAACTGACTTTTTGAACGGCACCATAGAGCAGCCTTCAAAAAAGTGACACTCCTTGGTGGGAAACAATTGGATGCTGTGAGCCCTGGAAAATGGCTTGAATAGAGACTATGAGTTTCAGTTCACCTCTTCTGAAGAGGAAAAAGAAAGGGAAAAGTTCTGGAAATGGCTAATAATAAAGTTATAAAACGCTATATAGCATTGTTGAGTACGGCACATCAGAGCTTCTTTCTGGCCGAAGTTCTATTTTGAATCTGACACAGAACGACACGGTGGAGGAGGTGTGATGCAGAGAACACGGCGGCTGTCTCAGCCAACAGTCATGCCACACTGGGGCTTCTGCTTGTGGGGTCTGGGACGATATGTCGCTCCAGGTTCAGGCGAGGACTGCCTGGATTACACACAATGCATTATCTAATATGCATAATGCATCAGCAGGCACTTAACATCAAATTATGGATGCATGCAAAAAATATCCACAGAAGTGTACATAGAGAAAGGGCACTTCACCGTGCAAATCATCTACTTTCTGTAAAGCCGAGCAATCAGGGACTTGCATGACTTTGCAAAGCTAGGATCCATGTGCAGTAGTTGTTAATCATCCCTCTCACTGGCATTTAGTTGGCTACAGCTCACCCTCTGTCTGTTAATGTTCTCTCTTATTAATACATCTACTCATTTCATTGTAAACTCTTGCAGGAACAATCATGCTAGCACTTGTGGTGTACAAACACAAAAGTCCAGGCATCAAATGTGACTAGAAAGTTGTGAAAAGCTTTGCCAAGAAGCTGGTTGAGGCCCATCTGAGCAAGAGCAGTCTGGTCTCAAGCATGTACAGTATGTGCTGTGTCGCTAACTACATATTTCAAATGTGTCAGATGCCAAAGTTCTGTGAGCAGAAAGCTTATAGCCCTTGTGGATTTTTTGCAATTCACTGTGTTTATTTTCTGTTTAGGTCCAGTGTCATGTGCTTGACATGTACATGACCGGCAGTTTTCCACTAAGCGCCTCATTAAAACGGATATTGGCTTTTAAATGATGCATTTGTGAGATGATAATTGTATGGCAGGGCATTGATCAGTTTCACAAAGACCGAATTTCCACATGATGATCAATCTGAGGAAGAGCAAAGGGAGAAAAATCGATGTGCTAAACACTTAGCTCCTGTTTGACAATGCAGAGTAACGATGTCAGATGTTGCATTAAGCGGCTGACCTTGCTCTCGTCAAGGACGAGAGTGTGTTGTGTACAAGATGGGAGCATGAAGCTGTCATGAAGAGCTACGACTCATCATGGATGAACACATTTTATTGAATTTGATCATGTAACAGCCATTTTTCATACCTGCTTTTTAAATAATCTGCCATAAACTTAAAAAAAATCAATTAATCTATGAATCATTGAACACATTCTTACTACAGACTAGTCAAATAGTGACTCTTGGTCATTGGCCCAACACGTCATACTATCACATCCCAGCACCCCTCTATGGACAGTTTTGGAAACTCAGTTAGGGTGCATCAAATTATGCTCGGGACTGCCCGGGAAAGCAGTTTTTTTGTATCTTATTTGAATAACTTGATTGATTTTGGTTCCACTTGGGAAACTAACAGCTGTCTTCCATGTGTAAGTCTGTCTTTGTTTGACTACTACAAGTGTGATTATCTTGACTGACAATTTTGGTAACTTTTCGAAACAAACAATCAACAAACAGTCTTATGTTTCCAGAAAAAGAGGTGTCACAATGAAGGGACACTTTCCATAGACTCCCAACACATGATGAAATGTAACTGCAGCCAGCGATTGTGTGGAAAATGATATGACAAGACAGTAGTCTTCACTGTTAATTCTCACCATCCTCACTGGTGTTTCTTTACTGCAGAAGCTAATTATCCTCCTCATAAAGCATTTCAGATACCTTTAGAGACGGCTTCTCAATCCTATCAGAGAGCAGAATGGAGACCATTGAAAATTCAGCACAGTACACAATGTGCAACAGATTAACTAGGGGCAAAATAGACATCGGACAATGATAATCTATTTTTGTGTCACAGAGCACTAAAATGGGTTTTCAACCCATTTCTCCACCTGTGGGAAAGAATCACAGCTATGACAAATGACTAAAGGCGAGACTAGAGACGGGTGGGGGAGGGTGAAGGGGGTTAGGTCGGTGGGGGTGAGACTGAAAGGAGAAGGGGAGTGTAGTTATTTGCAGACGGAAAAATCGGAACAATATGAGACCTGGAACACAATTTGGCATCAGATTACTCACAGCGATATCCATCAAAACACACAATTCAGTCACTCAATATCATTACTGTCGCCTTGATAAGCTTTTAAGCAGGAGATAACATCTTGATGTGGTAACCCAAGTGGGAGAAGAGTCTCGGGCTCATCTGTTTCTATTGTTGAGGCCATAACAATGAAAAATGAACCACGTACCAGCGCAGTGAGTGAGATGATTCATTACAAAAATGATTGACGAGTTTATTGTTAACAAGCCTCTGTCTCACATCCCCACAGAGATGAAGACAACAACAAACTTATGACGTCTCTTTGAACCAGTGCTTTTATATTGTCAAAGTGTTTATTAAGAACATTTTTATATGAATCGCGTGTTTCTCTGTGTGCTGAAATAATATTTCATTCAAACATTTCGAACCTTCCTGTGGCTTCTTATCAAATGTAACATTGGGAACACACTGAATTGACTCGCTGAATGCTGGAGCTCTGTGAAAAGAAAAAAAAGCCCCAACTTTTCACTCTTTTCTTTTCTGACTGAGAGTGATTACTTCATCTTCCATAGCAATCCTCTGCGGAGAGGAATCAATCATGAATTGAAATATGCCATCATTCAGTCACAGAAACTATCCCCCCCATCTACGAGATTAAATATCAGCCGTAATGAATGACACCAGCTCTTGTACCCATTAATTATAAAGATTAGAATCATGACTTTGTTTTGAACTCGTGCCCACGCTGATTCTCAAGGTCACTCTCTCACATAAGAGGACTTACTTGCAAAGAAACGCAGCAACAGAATGGATTAAATAGTTCTCTGTGAATTTTCCCGTACCCTCATAATTTGTGTAAGCAAAGTTATGCTTACAAAACAGCCAAAGTGATTGAATTCTTAGAGTCTTGCGTGAGCTTTGTTCACAAACAGCGCATGCACCTTGGGTGTTACATTGTCTGGTAACTGTGAAACCCTTAAGTAGAACTGAAATGAAAACCTGAATCTCGTCATCAGTCTTGCCTCTACATACCTGTAAATTTGATCTGTGCCACCAGGGTGGACTGTGAAATCATGTGGCTTCACATCAAAGTGTGACTGAACTCAGTGTGCATACTAATGCCAGAGCAATGCATGCACTGAGCTTTGTGATGGAGAGAGAGAGAGAGATAGAGAGAGAGAAAAGGAGGAGGAGGAGGGTGAGAGCAAGAAAGCAACCAGAGAAAATCTCCCTTCAAAGAAAAATAAATATATTGAAAAAACTGAATTGTGTTGACATTTAGTGAATATTTTATCGAGGGGAAAAATAAGGTTAAACACAATTTTCAGGTACATAAAGGTCCACCGTAACTACTTTTCCATGCCGCTATCTACCTTTTATGCATATATTCTACCCCCCATCCCTTAACACATCAACTTGGGAAGAGATATGGCTGGTATGGTGCCAAAAGCAGCAGTCACCGTGTGTATCCTCTTTATCCATCACATCCGCTGCATCATTTTCCTGGTCATTGCCTGTTTACTGGTGGTGCTCCATGTCGTGACTGTGGGATCAGAGCTATAGGAGATAAGTGATTGTCTCTAGGCAGACAGGAGAGCTGCCTTGACAAAGTGATGAAGAAAGCAGCCTGTGCATAACACTTCAGTAGATCCTCTCTCTATTTCTCTCTGTTAGCCATCCATCCATCCATCCATGCATCCATCCATGCAACCATCCATCCATCCATCCATCCATCCATCCATCCATCCATCCATTGCTCTCCAAGGTAGGTCAAAAGAAAGATCCCACTTGGCAGCTCATTCCTCACTCTGATGAAGCCGCTTGTTAGAGACTCATCAACTCCTCTCTGTGTCTCTCACACTCACACACATGCACACACACACTCACTGCGATGCTATCTTTCACTCTAATACTTGTCGTAGAATGTCTCCATTTCACTTTTCTCGCCGCCTGCCTTCCCTTCTCAAGTCTCAGGTCTCTCCCTCATTAAAGACATCTCTCCAACAGTGGAGTGTAGGAGAGAGGTATAGCATGAGCGGACTGAACTGTGACGTGTTCAAAGAGGGCAGATCGCACTGTGCGAGGGCTCTAATTAGCCCAGTGGCCCTCAGTGGCTGGCAGCAGTTGCAAAAAAAATGCACCTTTGCCTTAGAGGCCAGGCATAAGGATGTGAGGCATGCATACCAAATTGGCAGGCTGTTGTCATGCACTATTTGTGTGTATACCAACAAAAGAAATGCACCACAATTCATTTATATAACCCATGTAATCTGGACGGCTGTGATCATGTGACCAATGCGCTGATGGGAGTAAAGTACTGTAGTGACGGAGTGTCCAGGTTTGGGTGGTGGAAGTGTCAAACAACACAGGATTTTCTCCCAGGGGAGTGGTGTTCTGGACTTTGTGAAACCAAATGATCTTTTAGTTATTCTAAGGTACATCCTACTTATTTATTTGTGGCGGCCCACCATGATGAAAACATCTGCTGCCACAAATGAGCACTGTTGAACTATACCATTCGGAGTGCAGAGAGTACTCTGGGCACAGATGGAGCAGCAGAATGCCAGGCGCATTGAAAGTAAAACTTAACTATTCATTACATTGGGTTTAAAAGTTTGCATTCACTCGCAGCAGCTGCTCGTCTCATTTGTTGAGCTGATCTGATCAGCTCTGAGCACATTGACAGATCAGTTATTATTATTATCACCTCTACCAAGGGAAAAAAAGAACTGACTGAGAGCTTCACTTGCATCCATAAATGTGCAAAAACCTCTGAATTTCTGTGGGAAACACTGTATTGTTATCATGTTTTTTTTCCTAAACCTAATCTGCAAAATATTAAATAAAGTAACTTTAAGCACATAATGTCATTCGATGGGCGCCAACTCGTAAGATGTCATGCAAACTGTTGTATGAGAATATGTTGAAAATGGTAAACATGCAGGAGCACAGAAAATAAGGATTTATTGGGGATGTGCGCACACAAATACACACACACACACACTCACACAAATTAGACTTTCAAATGACTCTCGTGTGTTATTATATACAATTATTGCAATTAAGTCTGTCATGGAAAGGAGGTATTCAGCACGACACAAGAAAATGTTCCTAAATGGAAACTAATGGAATTGTACTGGATGTCTTTTGCTTGACACTGCTGCAAAGAAGTATGTTTTTGATTAATTCCATCATGGGGTAATTTGTACATTAATTTTCACATTATTGCTCTGATCCGTCAACACCTATGCACTCTAAACGGAGGAAAATGCAATAACGATATTTGCCAGCTGTTTCCTGCACACAAATCAAATTAGAGTGCCGCTCTCAAGACTCAGCAACAGATGGTTGATCACAACAAGAGGAGAGTAAATCCCCAGTAGTTACTGTACTATGACACCCCTATGTTTGTCTCTGTGGACCTTTTTGGAAGAGCTCCATTATTTGTCCATTTTCACAACTGATGGCATTTTGTAACAGTAAACCGCTGTGTGTTTTAAAGCATTCATTGACTCATTCAGCTGCAGACAATGGCAGCTTGTTTAAATGTGTTTGAAAGGTCTCCTATCTTTAATTTCCAGAGCTGCTGTGGCTGAGGCAGATGCCAACTCTATACAAAATAGAAATGTCTTCAGACCCGCCTGTTCTCTTTGGAATTTAATTTATCACCTTCAAATTTGGCATGTGGCCTTCTGAGAATAGAGCAGATTTTTGTTGCTGTCACAGTAGAGCTGGGCATGTCCTCTCTGGCCTACGTGCCACTGTAGGCACAGATAAGACGGAACCGGATTGTTGACACAGATTGTAGTATATTCGTGGATCAAGTTTGTAACCTGTGAATTCTAGACGATGTACATGCCTGATGTACGTGAAATGAGGGTAACGAACATTCCTATTTAAATCAATGGAGAAGGGAGAGCAGGGGCCATTGTTATATACACCATTGCCATTGCAACCATTTTAGCAGGTGCACTTCCATGAAAACATACCAACTTGTTGCAAAGTCAATGAGGTGACGTTTTGTAGTAATGACCAAACAAGCTGTGGAATAGTGTGTTTTCAAATAAGCAATCTGTAAGGAATCTATTTTTGACTGTATTTCCCTGTTTCTTTAGTTGCCATCCATTGCATGTTTGTTGAAAAATGATGTAATGGTAATGTAGCTGCCTTCTAAAAATGAGCATGAGCCACTGCAAAGCTGACAGCTGAGAGGAATTGAGAAATGGTGGAGATGAGCACCTTATAGATCATAATGTTTTCCAGATCTTAAGGGTTTATTTCGAGAAACTTAGGGTGAGTGATTATTGGAATAGTGGAACCAA